>NW_007729978.1:0-38460 GCF_000696425.1 Galeopterus variegatus
ACGAGTCAGGCAGAGAAAAAGAAATTCCACATGTTCTCACTCATTGGTGGGAGCTAAAAAGGAACAAACAAATTAATTCACCCACATACACACACACAAAAAAAATCCGGGGGTGGGGTGGGGAAGAAGATATAACAACTATACTTTCATGAAGTTGTTACAACAAGCAAACGGAAAGGACATTCTTGGGGGGGAGGGGAGAGAGGGAGGAGGGAGGGAGGTGTCAGTGATGGGCCGTAATAATCATATACAGTGTATATTGACAAAATAAAAATTTAACAACAACAAAAAAAAAAAGAAATAGACTTGCAAAGATGAACAATGACACAGAATGACAGCAATCAGAGAAAGAAAAGAGGAAGGTGGGAATAGAGAACAATTGACAGAAATACATATATTCAGAGAGACAGAAGCAGAGAAAAGTGGTCAAAAAATATAGCAGCATAGAGGCCAAGATATTCACTTTTAAAGAAAATAGAGTGTTAAATATCTTGCTATTTGTGAGGCATAGAGTCATTACTATTATTTTTTCTGAATTGCAAGTCATTAGGAGTTAAAGTTAAAACATTGCAACACAGATAAAGGGGTTTACATTTAGATGAAGATGATCTATAAGTATGGTGAGAAATAATTTAAAAGAAAATGTGGAGAAAACATGTTAAAATGAGTAGGTTAGCAACAGTGGAAGGCCAGTGACACATTTAGGAAATAATTGGCAATAGTGGCTGTTTGTAGGGAGACCTTAGAATTTAAAATTATAAAGAAAGATTTTTTTGTTTTGTTTTAAACTATTTGGTGGCATGCATGCTAACAAGACTTAGAAAGAGATACGTTTTTGAACTGGGTGAGCAGCAGTCTCTATGTTGCTTGCACAAGAGTCATTCTGATGACACCCTCAGTGTGATAATTTTATACCAGAAAAATGTATAGACTTCTTTCAGATCATGGCTGTTAGAAACTTGAGAAGCAGTAGACCTTTAAAAAGCCTAATAACCACATACCTACTGAGAAAATGTTCTGCTTCTCTTTTTGCATTTATAAACTACTATGTTGGAGGACAGTCTCCATGTGTAAAATCTTCATTCCTGAGCTTCCTTCCTGAAGTGGGGACTTTACAGTAATGTATTAATGTCACCAAGCTGGCAGCCTGTGCTTGTCAGATATGATTTTTGTTCCGCAGATGTCACAGAAAGAATGGCTAGAGATTACTGCCCATTTCCCAAGTATCTGAGAAACTGTCGAACACCTCCATAATGCAAGACTTTGTCTTACAGTTACTTAAATTCATATTTTTATTCATTTGAACATAGGACCAATGATTTTCTTTACAATGTTATTGAAGTATAATTGAAGTACAGTGAACCATGCACGGTGGGTCCTTTTTATTTGTGAATCCTGCATTCGTGAATTCACCTATTTGCTAACATCATGGCACTTTTGTAGTCATTTGAAGACAAGTGCACAGTGGCAAAAAATTTGAGAAATTTACTCACTCTGGTTTTAGCTCTGATACTGTAGACAAGTGTCCGTCAGTCATCCATTCAGTACTACATTGCCCACAGTTTTGTGTTTAAAAATTGGTCTTTCAAGCCTGGTGCTGAAGTGCTATCTAGTGTTCCTAAGTACAAGAAGACTGATGTGCCTTACGGAGAAAATATGTAGTTTAGATAAGCTTCCTTCAGGCATGAGTGCTGGTGCTTTTCACTGGGAGTTCCATGCTGATGAATCAACAACATGGTATATTCAGAAAAGGAAGAGGAAATTTGCCAATTTGAGCTGTAAGAACTACTAGGGGGTTTCAAAAAATTCATGGAAAGATTCTTATTATCTTTTAATTCTTTTTTTCCATGAACTTTTTGAAGTACCTCCTATGAAAAAGTGGGTACATGTATAAATTAATAAGATGACAACCTATTTTTTAAATAAGCTCAGTGGATAGAATTGTTGTGAGGCTGAGAGACCAAGAAATTTATGGTTTGTTACCCAAATTAAGGAAAATGTTAAGACCCTCTCGGCTAGTCGAAACATGACTTGCATGTTTCAACGGGCAATATCACGTGAAAAATGCTGAACTTGCGGGTAAGGCACGTTCTCTAGATCAGGAGGCTGCAAAAAATGTAAAAAATACCTGGTAAGTGTTACATGGGAAAAAGGTTATGCGGAAGAGCAGTATTTTAATGATGATGAGACTCGCCTTTTTTACAAGGTCACTGGCAAGCTAACCTCTATAACTGAAGTGGTATTTCAGTTGAAGAAAGTGTCATGACCAGAGGATCGCAGGAACCTAACTTTGTATTTCCTAGAAGCAATAATTGAGGTTTCTTTAATTCAGTGTTTGTTAAGACTTTATAAAACATAACTACCTTTAATAAAGAGAATCAGAAAGTATAGAAATTGTTATCTGTATATATTCTTAAATATACACACATACATGTGGAAGGTATTCAAAAAGCTCATGGAAGGATTTATATTATCTTTTAATTCTGTTCTTCCTTAAACTTTTTGAAGTACCCTCATCTACGTGTATATACAAGAAATAATCACCACAATAAGATAACGGCATTTTCATTTCAACTGAAAGTTTTCTTGTGCCCCTTTCCAGTCCATCCTTCCTTCTATCTCCATCCCTGGGCATTTTTTGAACTGCTTTCTGAGTCTATAAATTAGTTTGCATGTTCTAGAATTCTATGTAAATGGAATATACACTTTTTCTTTTTTTAGTCTAGCTTCTTTTATTCAGTATAATGACTTTGAGATTTTTCTACGTTGTGTGCATGAATAGTTCATTCCTTCTCATTGCCGAATGGTGTTCCATAGGGTGAATATACCCATCCATCTGTTCATGGATATTTATGTTGATTTCAGCTTTTTGCTATTACAACTAAAACTGCCATGAACATTTGTGTACAAGTGTTGTGTGGACATATGTGTTTTCATCTCTTGGTTAAATAGATAGGAGTAGGCTGGCTGGGACAGGTTGTAGGTGTGGGTTTAAATTTTTAAGAAACTTCCATACTGTCTCTAAAGTGATTGTACTAGTTTACATTTCTCCCAGTGCTGTATGAGAGTCTCAGTTTTTCGGTGTGGTTGTTAACACTTGCGATGGTCAGTCATTAATTGTAGCGATTGGGATCCGATTGTGGTTTCAATTTCCATTTCCAAGATAACTAACAATGTTGGACATCTTTTTGTGTTTTCTGCTCATACATACTCTTTTTTAAGTGAACATTCAAATCTTAACTATTTTTTTAAGTGACCATTCAAATCTTAACTATTTTTTTAATTGGGTTTTCTTTTGTGTTACTAAAGCTTAAGAGTTGTTTAGATAGTCATAATCTCTTTGCCTGATACATGCGCTATGAATATTTTTTCCAAGTATGGAACTTGCTTTTTTGTTTTTAATTTTTTTAAAGATTTTCTTTTTTATTTTATTTTATTATTTAATTTTTTAAACTTTAATTTATCAAAATGCAATATAGTTGATTTTTGTGTCCCTTTACCAATTCCTCTTTCCCACTTCCCTCTCCCCTCCACCCCATCAGCATCATATCTGTTCACTTGTCTTAACAAGTTCAAGGAATTGTTGTATCAAGTAATTATGATGGTTATGTCTTCTTCCCACCCACACCTGTTTATTTATTTGTATATTTATTCATTTATTCATTCATTCATTCATTCATTTATTTATTTATAGCCCTCACAAATAAACGAGAACATGTGGTATTTCTCTTTCTGTGCCTGGCTTATTTCACTTAATAAAATTTTCTGTAAGTCCATCCATGTTGCTGCAAATGGTAGTATTTCATTCTTTTTTATAGCAGAGTAGTATTCCATTGTGTAGATATACCACAGTTTCCTTATCCACTCATCTGATGATGGACATTTGGGTTGGTTCCAACTCTTGGCTATTGTAGATAATGCTGAAATAAACATGGGGGTACAGGTATCCTTTCGACATGTGATAATTTCTATGCCTCTGGGTATATACCCAGCAGTGGAATAGCTGGGTTGTATGGTAGATCTATCTGTAAATGTTTGAGGAACATCCATACCATTTTCCATAAAGGCTGCACCATTTTGTGGTCCCACCAGCAGTGTAGGAGGGTTCCTTTTTCTCCTCATCCTCACCAGCATTTGTCATTCTTAGTCTTTTGGATATTAGCCATCCTAACTGGAGTGAGATGGTATTTCTGTGTGGTTTTGATTTGCATTTCCCAAATGCTGAGTAATGCCGAACATTTTTTCATGTGTCTGTTGGCCATTCATATATCTTCCTTTGAGAAATACCTATCCAGTTCTTTTGCCCATTTTTTAATTGGGTTATTTGATTTTTTGCTGTAAAGTTGTTTGAGTTCCTTGTATATTCTGGATATTAATCCTTTGTCAGATGTATATTTTACAAACATTTTCTCCCACTCTGTTGGTTGTCTTTTCATTCTGTTAATTGTTTCTTTTGCTGTGCGGAGGCTTTTTAGTTTGATGTAATCCCCTTTGTTTATTTTTCCTTTGGTAACCTGTGCTTTGAGGTCATATTCATGAAGTATGTACCCACTCATACTTCCTGGAGTATTTCCCCTATGTTTTCTTTGAGGAGTTTTATTGTTTCAGGATGCATATGTAATTCTTTAATCCATTTTGAATTGATTTTGGTATATGGTGAGAAGTACAGGTCTAGTTGCATTATCCTACATATGAATATCCAGTTTTTGTAGCACCATTTGCTGAAGAGGCAGTCTCTTCTCCAGTGTTTAGAGTTGGTGCCTGCGTCAAAGATCAAATGGCTGTAGGTGTATGGGTTGATTTCTAGATTCTCTATTCTGTTCCATTGATCCATGTGTCTGTTTTTTTGCCAGTGTAATTCTGTTTTCGTTGTTATAGCTTTGTAGTATAGTTTAAAGTCAGGTAGTACGTTATGTCTCCAGCTTTATTTATTTATTTTTTTTGCTTAGAATTGCTTTGGCTATTCATGGTCTTTGTTATTCCATATGAATGTTAGGATTGTTTTTTCCCTTTCTGAGAAAAATGTCATTGGAATTTTGATGGGGATTGCATTGAATCTGGAGATCACTTTGGGTAGTATGGACATTTTCACAATGTTAATTCTTCCAATCCAGAGCATGGGATACCTTCCTATTTTCTTCTTTCCTCTTTAATTTCTCTCAACAGTGGTTTGTAGTTCTCATTGCAGAGGTTTTTCGCATCCTTGGTTAACTTTATTCCGAAGTATTTTATTTTTTTGGTGGCTATTGTGAATGGGCTAGCTTTCTTGATTTCTTTTTCTGCATGTTCACTGTTGGAGTGTAGAAATGCTACTGATTTTTGTGTGTTGATTTTGTATCTTGCAACTTAGCTGAAATCATTTATCAACTCTAAGAGTTTTTTTGTAGAGGCTTTAAGCTGTTCAATATATAGGATCATATCATCTGCAAACAGGGACAGTTTGACTTCATCTTTTCCAATCTGGATGCCCTTTATTTCCTTCTCTTCTCTGACTGCTTTGGCTAGTACTTCCAACACTATGTTGAATAGGAGTGGTGGGAGAGGGCATCCTTTTCTAGTCCCTGTTTCCCCATTCAGGATGATATTGGCAGTGGGCTTATCATATATGGCTTTAATTGTGTTGAGATAGTTTCCATCTATACCCAACTTGTAGAGTCTACATCAAGAACAAATACTGAATTTTATCAAATGCTTTTTCAGCATCTATAAACATGATCATATAATTTTTCTCTTTGATTTTATTGATGTGGTGTATCACATTTATTGATTAGGGTATGTTGAACCATCTTCCGTCACTGGGATGAATCCCACTTGATCATGGTGTATAATTTTGTGTATGTGTTGCTGTATTCTGTAAGCTAGTATTTTATTTAGGATTTTTGCATCTATATATTGGTCTGTAGTTTTGTTGTATCTTTGTCTGGTTTTGGTATCATGATGATGTTGGCCTCAGAATGAGTTGGGAGAATTGCCTCTGTTTCAATCTTTTGGAATAGTTTGTAGAGAATTGGTGTCAATTCCTCTCTGAAGGTTTGGTAGAATTCTGCAGTCTTGGGCTTTTCTTTGTTGGGAGCCTTCTGATAACAGCTTCAATCTCTTTTATTGTTATTGGTCTGTTCAGATTTTCTATATCTTCTTGGCTCAGTTTTAGTAGTTTGTGTGTGTCCAGAAGTTTATCCATTTTCTCCACATTTTCAAATTTGTTGGCATATGGTTGTTTATAGTAGTCTCTAATGATTCCTTGTATTTCTGAGGTATCAGTTGTAATATCACTTTTTTCATTTGGTAATTGTTGTTATTGGGTCTTTTATTAGTTAGCCTTGCTAATGGTTTATCGATTTTATTTATCTTTTCAAAAAACCAACTTTTTGTTTCTTTGATCTTTTGTATCATTTTTTGGGTTTCTGTTTCATTTAGTTCTGCTCTGATCTTAATTGTTTCTTTCTATCTACTAACTTTGGGTTTGGATGGTTCTTTTCTTTCTAGATCTTTAAGGTGAAGTGTTAGGTTGTATACTTGCCATCTTTCCATTCTTCTGAAGTAAGCATTTAATGCAATAAATTTCCTCCTTAGTACTGCTTATGCAGTATCCCACAGGTTTTGGTATGATGTTCCATTATTTTCATTAGTTTCAATACATTTTTTTATTTCCTGTTTAATTTCTTCTCAGACCTGTATGTCATTAAGTAGAGAATGTTGTTTGATTTCCATGTGTTTATATAGTTTCCAGAGTTATGTTATTGATTTCTAATTTTAATCCATTGTTATCTGAAAAAATATATGGAATAATTCCAATTTTTGAATTTGTTGAGACATGATTTGTGACCTAACATGTGGCCTACCCTGGAGAATGTTCCATGTGCTGATGAGAAGAATGAATATTCAGAGGTTGTTGGATGGAATGTTCTGTAGATATCTGCCAAGTCCAATTGGTCTAAAGTGTTGTTTAGATCTTGTGTTTTTCCGTTGATTTTTTGCCTAGATGATCTGTCCAATGTTGAGAGTGGGTATTCAGTTCCCCTGCTGCTATTATGGTATTAGGGTCTATTTCCTCCCTTAGGTATAATAGTGTTTGTTTTATAAATCTGGCCACTCTGATGTTGGGTGAGTATATATTAACAATTATTATATCTTCTTGATGGATAGATCCTTTTACTGTTATGTAGTGGCCTTCTTTATCTCTTTTTATGGTTTTTGATTTAAAGTCTATTTTATCTGATATAGGAATAGCTACTCCAGTTCATTTTTTGTTTCTATTTGCATGATAAATCTTTTTCCATCCTTTCACTCTCAGTCTATGTGTGTCTTTACAGGTGAGGTGAGTCTCTTGAAGGCAGCATATTGTTGGGCTCATCTTTTTAATCCAGTCAGTCAGTCTGTGTCTTTTGAGGGGGGAATTTAATACTTTTACATTAAGAGTTATTATTGAGGGGTGTTGATTTATTCCTGACATTTTAAAAAAAATTTTTGTTTGGATGTCTTAAGTATATTTTGTTCCTTTCTTCCTGATTTACTGTTCATCTTCTGTGTTTGTTGGTTTCCTGGAATGGTAGATAACCCTTTTTCCTCTTTATTGTTAGCATTTTTATTTTACTGGTGGGTTTTGTTCTTTCTTGCGTATTCATGGCAATGATGGTTGATTTTCAGGTACCAAACCCAGTACTTCCTTGAGAATTTCTTGTAAGGCTGGTCATGTGGTAGTGAACTCCTGCAGAATTTTTGTGTGTGAAATATACTATTTGTCCTCCTTTTCAGAGGGATAGCCCTGCTGTGTAAAGTGTTCTTAGCTGGCAATTTTTGTCTTTTAGTATTTTGAATATATCATCCACTTCTTTTCTGGCCTTTAGGGTTTCTGATGAAAGGCCTGATTGGAGCTACCTTATCGGTGACTCGATGCTTCTCTCTTGCAGATTTTAAGATTCTCTTTTTGTCTTTGAGTTTTGCCTATTTGACTGTAACATGTCTTGGAGAGGGGATGAGTATATTTGGGGATCTTTGAGCCTCCTGAATCTGAAGATCTCTTTCTTTCCCTCTGCCTGAGAAGTTTTCTGCTATTATTTTGTTGAATATTTTTTCAATGCTATTTCCTTTTAGGCCTCCCCTTTTTGTTTTTTAAATGGTGTCTTTTAGTGAGAAAAAATTTAAAATTTTTAAGTCCAATTTATCTTTTGCTTTTTGGGTTTTGAGTTCTTGCTAAAAATCTACACTTACTCCAAGGTTGCAAAGATTTTTTTTTCCTACATTTTTTCTTGAATTTTGTAGTTTAAGTTTTACATTTATGTCTAAATACATTTTGAGTTAATTTTGTAATTGGTATGAGACAAGGATCAACGTTCATTTTTTTCCATATGCATATCCAGTTGATCCAGCACCATTTGTTGAAAAGACCTTCCTTTCCCCATTGAATTGCGATCTTCGTCAGAAAATCAACTGTATGAATCTATTTCTAGACAATGTCTATTGTATTCCATTGATTTAGTTGGTTATCTTGTTTGTACACTGTCTTGATTACCATAGATTTATAATAACTCTTGATGCCCGTTAAGGTAAATCCTGTGGTCTGTGAATTATTTTTGCATTTTGGGGGCCATTATAGGTTGTTTATATTTTTCTATACATTTTAGTATCTTATGTTCAATTTCTACTAAAAATAATTATGTTAGATTTTTTTAATTGGAAATATGTTGAATTTGTACAGCAAATGTGTGTTCATTTGCTAGGGCTGTCATAACAAAGTATCACATTTTAGGTGGCTAAAAAGCAAAAAGAAATATTTATTTTCTTACAGTTCTGAAAGCTAGAAGTCTGAGTTCAAAGTGTCTGTAAGATTGGTTTCTTCTTAGGCCTCTGTTCTTGGCTTGTAGAGGGTGGTTTCCTCCCTGTATCCCCACATGGTCTTCCCTCTATACATTTCTGTATCCTACTCTCTTCTTGTAAGTACACAAATCATGCTGGATTAGGATCCACCCTAATGACCTAATTTTAACTTAATTATTTCTTTCAAGACCCTATGTCCAACTATAGTCACATTCTATCATACTGGGGATTAGGAATTCTACATGTGGATTTTGGAGGGACACAATTCAGCCCATAATAAAATACAATGTTTTTTTCCTAGATGTTTTTAAGTTGGTTTTTAATTTTTTAAAAAATTTTTAAATCTTTTTAATTCAGCAGTTTGGTTATGGTGTATTTATTTCTTTGACTTTATTCTGCTTAGTGTTCACTTAGCTTCTAGAATCTGTATATTTATTTCTTTCAACACATTTGAGCAACTTTTGGCCATTATTTCTTTAAATATTTTTTGTTACACAATATTTTTCTCCTGCTTTTCTGATATTTAAATTTTGATAGGTTAGGGCTTTTGATATTTTCCCACAGGTCCCTGAGGCTCTGTTCATTTTTATTTTCATTCCTTTTTCTTTGTTCTTCAGATCGACTAATTTCTATCAACTCTCTTACAAGTTCATTGACTCTTTCCTTTCCTTTCTACAATTCAGCCTATCCAGTGAGGATCTTTTTCTTTTCCTTTTCCTTTAGATATTGTATTTTTTACTTCTCACATTTCCATTAGTCCTTTTCTTTAAAATCTATGTATCTTCTGAGAATTATTACATTTTCATTCAACTCAAGTTTCTTTTACTTCAGGAGCATTAGAAACAATAATTGCTTCAAAATCTGTGTTAGATGATTGTTCCATCTGTGTCATCTCAAGTTTGTCATTTATAGATAATCTCTTCTCTTGAGAACTTTTCACAATTTCCTGATTTTTTTATATGTTGAGTAATTTTGAATTGTGTCCTGAACACTGTAAAGGTTATGTTCTATAGATTTGCCATCTTGTTGTAATCTTCTAGCAAATATTGATTTGTTTATTTTAGCAAGCATGCAATCCAATTAAATTCAAACCCTAAGTTCTTTTCTTTTTATTTTTAATTGGAAAGTAGTAATTGCATATATTTATGAGATGCTATGTGATGTTTTGATATATGTTTACATTATGGAATGATTAAATCAAGCTAATTAACAAATTCATCACCTCACACACTGTTTTTTATGGGTGAAAACATTTAAAATCTACTCTTTTAGCAATTTTGATATGTACAATGCACTATTATTTGTTATAGGTACAATTTTGTGCAATGGATCACTAAAGCTTATTCCTCCCATCCAACTGAACTTTTGAACCCTTTGATCAACATCTCTTATTTCCCTATTTTCTCCTCTCTCAGTCTCTGGTATAATCATTCTATTCTCTACTTCTATTAATTCAACTATTTTTAGATTCAACACATAAGTGAGATCATGTGATATTTGTCTTTCTGTGACTGGCTTATTTCACTTAACATGATGTTCTCTAGGTTCATCCACATTGTTACAAATGACAGAATTTCCTTTTTTAATGGCTGTACTGTATTTCATTGTGCATATATATACCATATTTTCTTTCTCCATTCATCTAGGATGGACATCTAGGATGCATTCATATTTTAGCTATCATGAGTAATGCTGCCATGTACATGGGAATGGAGTATCACTTCAGCCTACTGATTTCTATCCTTTTGGCTATATACCCAGAAGTGGGATTGTAGAAACATATAATAATTCTATTTTTGATTTTCTGAGAAATCTCCACACTGTTTTCCATAATGGCTGTATTAATTTATATTCCCACCGACAGTGCAAAAGTATTTCTTTTTCTCTTCACCCTCACCAACATTTGTTGTCTTTCATATTTTTGATACTAGTCATTCTAAGGTATGATGTGATATCTCACTGTGAATTTAATTTACATTTCCAATAATCAGTAATGTTGAGAATTTTATGTACATATATATACACACACATATACATATATACATATATATGTTGGCCATTGGTATCTCTTCTTTGATAAGTGTCTATTTAGATCCTTTGTCCATTTTAAAATTAGGTTCTTTATTTTTTTACTATTGAATTGTTTGAATTTCTTATATATTTTGTATATTATCCTCTTATCAGATGTATAGTTTTCAAATATTTTCTCTCATCCTATGGGTTGTCTCTTAACTCTATTGTTTCCTTTGCTGTGAAAAAGCTTTTTAGTTGAATGCAACCCCATTTGTTTATTTTTGCTTTTGTTGCCTGAACTTTGGGGGACATATACAAGAACTTTTTGCTCAGACTAATGTCATGGAGCATTTCCCATATGTTTTCTTCTAGTAGCTTCACAATTTCAAGTCTTATGTTTAAGTCTTTAATCCATTTTGAATTGATTTTTGTTTATATTGTGAGATAAGGGTTCAACTTAATTCCTATGCATGTGGATATCTAGTTTTTTCCAACACCATTTATTGAAGAGAATTTCCTTTGTCCATTGTGTGTTCTCTAAACCTTGGTCAAAAATCAATTTATCATAAATGCATGGTTTTATTTCTGGGCTCTCTATCCTGCCTTGTTGATCAATGTGTCTGTTTTTATGCCAGTACCATCCTGTTTTGAATATTGTAGCTGTGTAACAGATTTTATATTCAAATAGTGTGATGCCTTCAGCTTTGTTCTTTATGCTTAAGATTGCTTTAACTATTTGGCATCTTTTCTGGTTTCATAAAAAATTTATAATTGTTTTTTATCTTTCTCTGGAAAAAATTTAATCATATTAGTTCTTTCAGTCTATGAACATGGAATACCTTTTCATTTTTTTGTGTCATCTACTATTGCTTCCATCAATGTTTTATGATTTTTGGTATACAGATCTTTCACTTTCTTGGTTAAATTTACTCCTAAATATTTTTTGGATGTTATTGTAAATGGGATTGATTTCTTAATTTCTTTTTCAGATAGCTCATTGTTATTGTAAAGAAATACTTGTAAGCTTTCTGTGTTAATTTTGTATTTGCCAACTTTACTGAATTAGTTTATCAGTTCTTACAGTTTTTGGTACAGTTTTTAGGTTTTCTGTATATAAGATTATGTCATCAACAAACAGAGACAATTTAACTTTTTTTCATTTCAATTTGAATGCCTTTTATATTTCTCTTTAGGGTCTAATTGCTGTGGCTAGAATCTCTAGTATTATGTTGACTAGAAATGGTGAATGTCGACATCCTTGTCATGTTCCTGATTTAGAGAGAAAAGCTTTCAACTTTTTATTGGTGATGTTTACTGTGGGCTTTTTATACATCACCTTTACTGTGCTGAGGTACATTTTTTCTATACCTAATACATTCAAAGTTTTTATCATAGAAGAATGTTGAATTTTGTCAAGTGCTTTTTCTGCATCTATTGAGATGATCATATGGTTTTTGTCTTTCATTCTGTTAATATGGTGTGTCATATCTATTGATTTGCATATGTTGAACCATACTTGCAACCCAGGGATAAATCCCAGTTGATCATGGTGAATGATCCTTTTAATGTGCTGTTGAATTCAGTTTGCTAGTATTCTGTTGAAGATTTTTGCATCTATTTTCATCAGGGATATTAGCCTGTGACTATTTTTTCTTGTAGTGTCCTTATCTGGTTTTGGAATTAGGATGATACTGGCCTCATAAAATGAGTTTAGAAGTATTTTCCCTTCTTCAATTTTTTGGAAGAGTTTGACAGAAATTAGTGTTAGTTTTCTTTTTTTAAAAAAAAATTCTGGTAGAATGCAGCCATTTGGTAGAATGAAGCCATTTAGTTCTAGGTTTTTCTTTGATAAAGGATTTTTTTTTTTTTTTTTGCCTTTTTGTCTTTTTTACTGGCCAGTAACGGGATCGCAACCCTCAGTGTCGCGCCCACGCTGCGCTCAGCCAGTGAGCGGGAACCGGTCACCACATGGGATCCGAACCCGCGGCGGGAGTGCCGCCGCGCTCCCAAGCGGTGCACTCTCCAGTGCGCCACCGGGCCGGCCCGATAAAGGATTTTTAATTATTGATTTAATCTCCTTGGCCATTATTGATCCATTCAGATTTCCTATTTCTTTTTGACTCAATCTTGGTAGGTTGTATGCTTCTAGGAATTTATCCATTTCTTCTAGATTAGTTGTACTCATATAATTTTTCATAGCCATCATTAAGATTTTTTTTTTATTTAGGTGATACAAGTTGTAAAATCTTTATCACTTCCAATTTTATTTATTTGAGTCCTCTCTTTTTTTCTCAGTCTCACTAAGGGTGTGTTGATTATGTTTATCTTTTCATAGAACCAACTCTTAGATTTGTTGATATTTTCTTTTGTCTTTCTAGTCTCTATTTTATTTATTTCTGCTCTGATCTTTATTATTTCTTTCCTTCTACAAACTTTGGGCTTAACGTGTTCTTCCTTTTCTAGTTCCTTGAGGTGTAACATCAAGTTGTTAGAAATCTTTCTTCTTTTTTTGTTGTAGATATTTATTTTTATAAATTTCCCTCTTAGAACTGCTTTTGCTGCATTCCATAAGGTTTTGTATGCTATGTTACCATTTTTATTTATCTCAAGATATTTTTAATTTCCCTTTTAAGTTTTTCTTTGACCCATCTATTGTTCAGGAGCATAAGAGTATAAATTCTGTTGCCTTCTGTTGGTGGTGGTTCAAATTTCTAAGCCTTTTTTTAATGTTTGCTTGTGTATCCTGTACACAGCATAGTTCGGAGCTTAGTCTGAGGCTTATGCAGAGGATCAAATCTCAGCTCAGTTTCTAAGCTCAGTTTCTACAGTGGTTTGGCTCTGTTCCACAAAAGCATAGCTTAGGGGGTGAGTCTGGGCTGTTTCATGCACATCATCAGTGGATTCTCTTCTTCAGCACTTTCACCTCCATGCTTTGTCTGCTGTCCAACCTCGAGAGCCTGGTTTCTATCAGAGTTTTAGCTGCCTATGTAGGTTTATTTTTCCAAGTTTTGGTTTTCCTCCATAATCTGCCTATTTTCCTTTATCTTTCAATGGTCTTCAGGTAGGGTTTCTTTGTTTGTTTTTGGGTTTTTGTTTTTGTTTTTGTGTCTGCCTTTTTCCCAGAGCTTTTAGTTGTAGTCAACGGGAAGGATGAACTGTAGCGGGCTTATGCCAACAAGCCATAACAGGAGTACCAAATCAATGGTTTTGAGCAAATGCTAAGTAACCTAGAAAAGGTGTCAAGTCTTCTAGCACTCTCGATCACACTTTATTCATATAAATAAAAAGTTTGAGACTCTATTCATGCCATACATTTTGGAACATCTCCATAACAATTCTGTGGATTTCTAGGGGTCTTACATTCTCCTAGAAAGTCTGCAGTGTGGCCTACCTCATCCTGCCATCTGATCCCAGCTGTTGCCTTTGATGCCTGTGTCTGCTTTCCGTACACTGGTTATGTTTTTTCCTTTCTGGCTCACAATCACCACACTCTCTCTCCCATCTCTCTACTTTGCCCAGGTTTCTAATCTCCATGCCCTATTTACTAATCATGTATGTCTCATACTGCTTGTGCATTCTTATGCATAAAAATTATGTTTCCACCTCTGCCTCTGAAATACATATCCAGATATTCATTAATATCCTCCACTAAGCAAAAAGTCATCCACTTGTGCTGTGTGCATTTGGCAACAAATCGAGGAGTAAGCTTTGAAATTATATTTTTTTCTTTAACATATTCTATATCAATTTTAAGGCAAGGGTTCTAAACAAAATAATCAGAAAAAATTCTAGGAAGCGATACTGGGGGTGACTTCCCATTATTTTATATTCCAAGCACTAGCACAGGCACTGGGAATAAGTCTGGGGAGAGGGGAGAGAAAAATTCATATGACCAAATTCATACTTGTTTCTTTCCTCTTCTCTCCTCAACCAAATTCTTTTGCTAGTGAGACAGTTACACTTTACCAGTTGTGATGTGATGATATGTTAAATGTTGTAATTGAACTATAAAAAAGTGCTGTGATTTGGAAAATTTGAAAATGACATTCTGAGGGACTTAAGAAGCTTTTACAAATGAGAGTATTGATGAATATAGAGACTTTTAAAAAGAATCTCGAAAGATGTAAAGAATTGTACCAGTCAGAGAAAGAAGAAAAAAGAAGTAGAAGGCATATTTGGATCATGGCTAGTAGTGTGAGGGTGACTGGAGGATATACTAAGATATGGAAGAAGATAAAAATGGGAAGATAGGTTAAATTTAAATTGCTCATGCCTTTGCATACAATGCTATAGAGTTTACAGTTTATTATGTAGGCAAAAATGTTCAAGTCTATTCTCTTTATGCTCTTACCTGCAGGAATCTCTAAACGACAAGAATCACAAAAATGATCATGCTCACTAACTATTCTGATTTTCAGTATTGCGTATATGCTTATATCAGAAATGTCTAAGCACAGAGGGTCTGGCTTAAATGAGCAAGCAGAAGTCTGGGAATATTTCTTCACTAATTAGTCAGAAAACTGGCAACAGCAAGTTGATGATAATGAATCTGAAAGATAAGGTGCAAAAGTCGAAGAAAAAAATTGATAATGTATGTTTTGGACTTCAGAATCTTAGCAAAAATATTCTAACTGAAAACAAAGACTTTACATACCATCCAGGACAATGCTCCCAATTACATATTGTAGAAACTAATGTCTAGAGATATTTTTTCCATGGTGCCCTTACCAAAAGGAGTAAAACAGAAAAAAAATTGTAGCTTGTATTCTACTTTGGATTTATTTTAACTAAGGCTATGTGTACTCTGTATTAAACACTCATAACTTTTAGACATAATTCATAAAATTTGAGTATTTCTTCACTTTAGATTTAGGGATTTTTATGACTTACTATCATTTGTTGATATATTTTAGATTGATAATTTTTTAAATTAAGCACTTTTGGAAATCAAACCCCACAAAGCTTGAAACCTTGGGGGGCAGTGTAGACAGATGATTTGAATGAATGCAATTCCAGCATGAAGCCTTTTCTTATATGAGGGAATAACCATTTTACAAAGCATTACAAGTACATACTTTCTAATGTGCTTGATTGGCTTCCAGGACCTGAAACAGAGAGAACAAGTGCCTAGTGTGCATCAGACGCTCTGTACAAGTCACCTCATGATGATTAATAGTGGTGGTGGCTCCTTCAATCCTTTGAGACCCTCTGCCTACCCTTACCAAAGCAACTAGTGCACTGTACGGAGTTATATTTTACATTTTTGACAACTTTTACTGGAAAAGAATTTGGAGATAAGGGAGACTTTATTTGGCGAGTGGTTTGCAAACCGAGGAGACGCAGCCTTTGGTACAAAATGAATATTGCTCTCCGCCAGAAAGAGAGGGAGTACTCATATCGCAAAAGATTCAGCCCAGGTTCTTATTCTCGTCGCTCTATGCAAATGAGGGATTCAAGCATGCTCAGTTCTGATTGGTGTGGCCCATTATGCTAAAGAGGGATTCTGGCTTGCAGAATCCTGACCAAGTTAACACTTGACAGGTTGCAGTCCGCAGTCTGTTGATTAAGTTTAAATGAGAAGTAAGGCCTTCTCACAGCACTTACCAGCAGGTATCAGCAGCCCATGAAAGCCTCAGAAAGGGTAGTGTGTAACTTCTAGTCAGCAAATGGCTACTCGGCTCCATTCAGAATTTAGACCCAGTTAGCTACTCAGGATCCATCTGGAGAAACTGGCTTTTTCAGGGTTCACAGTATGTTTCTCTTCCACATTAAACTATTAACTGCTTAAGGGAATGTGTCTTATTCATTTTGGTATACTCAGGATCTAACACAATGTTTGGCATATTGTAGACGTACTTTAGATATTTGTTAAATTGAAGTAAAGTATTTGAGAAATAACAAGGGCATTTCCCATACAATGGGATTTATTCACATATTTTCCTGTCTAAACACCAATTTGATAAATGAGTATTAACATGTATATTGAATAAGTGGAAACATAATTGAGTGAAATCATAAAGCAAGATTACTTTTTTCCATACCTGTTCCTGCACACCTACTAGGCTTCTTTCCTTAAACTCTGCAACAGATCTGGGACAGCTCTCATGGGTTTTCAAGTCACTTAGACAGCAAAAAGTCCCTGGTCACTGCCAGCCTAACAGTATTACTTTAGTAACAAACATGTCAAATCCAGTGTACAAATATGAACACTTATCATTATTTGAATAGGCTGGCTTTAGTCTGAGAGTCTGCAGTGAGTTAAGGGGGTGAGCATGGTCAGTTTGGTAAGTCTCTCCATTTCTCCCTTTTAGATTTGTGTCGTGCCCACTGCAGAATTGGAAGAGCAGAGGAGAAGAGGTAAGGGGCAAGACAATGTAAATTAAGAAATATTATTTTGATCTGGCATTTGTGTGCTAAAGTTCAACACCAAATCATTCTCTCTTGAGACATTTTGGTGGTTTTCTTCAAGATTTCAAAGACTGTAGCCTGCCTTGTGCCATGCAGTGCTGCTTCTCTGTTGGGAGCTGTATGATACCTCCTAGCTTCCTCTTCCAGTACGTTACCTTCAGTGTCTTTCTGCTGAGAAGGGTCTCTTTGACAGAGTCTCTTTGAAAATGTGACCCTATGGGTAGCCTCCTCTTACACGATCACATCTGGACTATGGAAAAACACTCCTCTGCTCTATCAGCAGAGGTGGTACAGCCACTGTTCCCAGTATGATCATCTCTTGACAGTTTCAGCCAGGGTTCTCCAGAGAAACAGAATTAACAGCATGCGTGTGTGTGTGTGTGTGTGTGTGTGGGGAGAGAGAGAGAGAGAGAGAGAGAGAGAGATTTACTACAAAAAACTGGCTCTAGCAAGTACAGAGGCTGAAAAGTCTTGAGATCTGCAGTCAGCAAGTTGAAGACCCAGAGGAATTGATGGTGAAGTTCCAGTACTACGTCAAGCCTGAGAACCAGCCAATGGTATAAATTCCAGTTCAAAAGACAGCAGGCTCAAGACCCAAGAAAAGCCAGCGTTTGAGTTTGAGTCTGAAGGAAGGCAGAGACCAATGTCTCAGCTTAGCAGCCAGCAGGAAGAGTCCCCTTTTACTTGCCAGAGGGTTGGCTTTTTTGTTCTCTTCAGACCTTTAACTGATTGGGTAAGGCCCACCCTCATTAGAGAGAACAATCTACTTTATTCAGTATATTGATTCAAATGTTAATCTCACCTGAAACACACACTTATAGACACATCCAGAATAATGTCTGATCAAATATCTGGGCATCCTGTTGCCCAGTCAAATTGATAAAGAAAATTAATTATCACATTAATGATATCTTTTTATTTTAAATTTCTCAGGCATAGGTCAAAAACTGGTCTCTTATGTCCCCTTAACTTCAGGGAATATTTGTCAAGCTGTGTAAATGGTTCTTTTAAAGCCTTTCTCACTCGACATAAAGTGTGGGTGGAGTATCTACCTTTCCTCTTCTGTGGGCTGGACAGGAAAAATGCCACATAACTGCAATATTTTTTACACAAAAACTTCTCTTTTAGCTCCATAAGCTCAATTCTTTTATACCCTTGAGGTTCTCTTGAGCTTCAATTGGTCTCACAATGCTGTCCACTGAGATGTGGACAGTCTAGATACAACATGAACAGGTATATGTGGCTTTCCTTACAAGATAAATAAACACATTGATGATACATACTTTGGTTGACACCTTATGCAGATCTTAAGGAAAATCAGTAAGTTAGAAATATAATACTACCTGAAAATTAATATTTGCATCTCATCAGGAGTCCTAAATCTGTGTGCATTTTCATAGTCTTGCTTTTTCCAGGAAACTTGATGATATCCCGTGTGCAGAACACGTTCAGAGGGCCTGCAGTTTGTCAGATACTCTCACATTTTTCTCCTCACAGTGCAAAGACTTCTGTTAACAGGCAGACTTCATAGATCCTTTTTGTCAAGAGCTTATTGGAAACAGGTCTATTTTGTCTGCTGAATGTAAGAACTGAGATTCAAGTTCTGGCACAACTAAGCTGTCAACAAAAGCAATGATTGGGCTGATGTCCAATTTTCTAATATTGACCTGGTTCTTAAGCATCCTAATAAAGTAAAGTAGCAATGGCAACTATAGCAAAAGGCATGCCTTGGACCCTTCATGTTTTATGGGGCTCCATATCAGTTTTCTATGGTAACATGTAATGTCTGCTTTATTACCTGTGATGTGTTGGTACCTGGTTCCTGACGAGTAACAGGCTCCCAAACCCAAGGCATTGCACTGGCACTGAGACTCCAGTATTCAGAGCTCACCATTCCTAATTTTATGAAAAGTCCAAATGCTTGTGGAACCTGTGAAAATATTTCATATGATCTTCTTAGTAAAAGCTTTCTGATTCAAATTAAAAACAGTTGAATTTTTTCTTAGAAGCTTGGGGTAGGAACAGATAGGAAGTGGTTGTTTCTTAGTTAACTCTCCTTTGGAGAAGAATGACATTAAAGAAAGTGTAGAAGTTTCAAGCTCTCTCTTCAGGTTTCTTTCAAATTTTACATCTCCTTTGTTTAAAACATAATTCTGTAGTTTTGTTTTTTGTAAGCCAGATGTTAGTTAAATTCATGCGGTTGGTTGAGATTTAAGTAAAAATCAGAAACTGCCATCCCATATACTATGCAAACCCTTTGTAAGTTTCTGTGGGTTTCCAGGGATTATAGCCTCCTCGTTCCATCTGGCTCTAAATTCCTCCTTACACTGAACTCTCATTATCATTTCTGTTCTCTTCTGTTCTCATCACACTGAACTGGACTAATAATCCCTTTTCCTTAATTTTCCACAAACCGCTCAAACAAATCATTCATGTGTGCCATAGGCTTTACTGACTTTATAGAGCAATGGAAGGAATTCTATGTTGCATCTCTGCAAATTGTCTTATAAAATATCCTCTGGCCACTTTTCCACTGGGAATTTTTCCTGGCTCTGGCCTTTCACCATGCTGCTCTGGCGCTGTTCCCTCTTTCACCTCTCCTTGCAGCTTTTTGTGTTGACCTTTTGCAAGATTGCCCAAAGCCAGATTTCTCCCTTTAATTTAGTTTTCCTCGCATTATTTAGCTCACTTCCCCAAACTTTTTCTCTGGAACTGTATTTTCATATCCTAAGATCCATTAACGTGTCTGATAAAACAAAGGATGACATCTGTCTTGCCCTTTAGCAGACTCCAATGTTGCATAGTCTTTTTTCCTTGTTTTCCTCCAGTCATTTTAAGTTAGCAGAAATATAGAAAATTATTTTCTCTTCACAGGAAGTTAAGTGTACAACTCCAAAGATGAACATGGCTATATTCAATGAGTTTTGGGTTTAAATGATCAAAGATCATGGTACATTTGAAATTTATGTTGGATTTTCTTTTTTCTTCTGCTGAATAAATAAATACCTGTTAATGTCTTTTTTGGATTGCATTTCAAAATGTGGGCATATGATTTTTGCAGTGGCAAGACTTTCGGTGATCAGAAGGTTAGAAATAGTCCCCCTAAATCTTTTCTAAGTGATTATATTTCTAATATATTAGTCTTTTAAATTTGAGTGATAGTATAGCTAAACACTACTAAATTATTTTCTAATTGCTGGACCAAAACTAATGAACGAATAGTTCTAGCGAACATATCAAAACAAGCTAAAATACATGCTGCTAGTCCTTTTTTGAGATTTTCTGAGAACTCTCCTTTTAACTGTGTTTATTTCTAAGTCAAAGATGGAAATACACTAATACATATGAAAGTACTATACAGATTCAGGCCTCTAGGTGCTCAATAAATGTTCAATGAATCTGAACAGAAAGGCATAAAGCTTTTCCACTTTCCTTCAGTGGTTGGTTATTTCAGCTGGTAATTTTTTTTGCTAATTTGTTTATTTATTATTTATTTTCCTTCTTGTTCCTAAAAATGCTTCACTGTAAGATAACATAAATTAAAAATGAGAAAAAAGAGGCAAAAACAAATAAATAAGGCACAAGGAACAAAGAAAATAGGGGCAAGGAATAAAAGAACACATAAAACGGAACCAGGTGTAAGACTTGAGCAAGATAACAATATACTGTAAAGCTTTTTTTGGTATGTATGACAAGAGGTTGGTAAGAGATGCTAGTGTGAAGCAGCTCATGGCTTTGTTCACATGGGGTAGGGCTGTAGTTTGCAGACTTAATACTAGCTAGATGCTCACAGATTTATTGTGATTGTTATGTCAGGGTCACCCTGTCATTAATTTAGAGAGATTCTTTTGGCAATGGCATATGCAGAAGCTTAGAGAGGAAAATCAGAAAGAAAACATCCAAATATTTTATTTTTCTGGGTAGTCTTCATGATGTTCACATTTATCAGTAAAGAATAACTAGCAATGCTTTTTCTTTAGAAAAGCACGAGATGTAATATGACAAAAGTCGGAGTGGTGAAAAGTTTTTGCAAACCCTCTTAAATTCAATGGCTTCAATGTACAAATATACTTTGAGCTATATGAAAAGAGAAGTTACTTTGCTCTCTGGAGTCTGTTGATACCTTTGAAGTGATTTTGTGTCTTTTTTTTCTCTAAGCCCCACTTATATTGGATTTCCAGAGATTTGGAGCCAAAGAGAAGCTGTTGCTCAAATTAAGGGGGTAAAAGATTTGAGAGAAAATAAATGCTTTTCACATATGCACTTGGCTGATTGATATAGTAGAAACAAATATAAAAATGTGTTGTATTATTTGAGTATAAACTATTAATAGTTTAGGATTCACTGATAATAAAAAATGAAAAAAATAGTGTGTGTGTGTGTATGTGCATGCACACGTGCCTGTACTTGATGAATTAATTGCTAACTATATTTATATACTATAGAGTAGATATGTGTTTGATAAATTATCTTCATCTAAGCATCATTTTAATAGAAAGTTTTTCTAGAAGAATTTGGTATAGCTTAAAATTTAATAACACATTTCCAAATGTAGTATAATTAGGTTTGACTTTTAGATAAAAGTATATCAGAAGTATAAAGTACAATTAAGTCTTTTAGAAACACTTCATTGCTAAAGTACTGCTTCTTAAAGAGATTATAATAATTAAGGGGGCTCAGGAAGTTGGGTTGAGCATGTTTGCATGAACTGATGTAGATAATAGCTTTTTTTGTTTTTATAAAGGATATAACTGAGAATGGCCTAAATCTTTAATTTTTTTAATCTATTAATTTTCGTAAGTTACTGAAATTTTTGGTTGCTCTTTTTAAAGAAATTTTGCATCTACAGGCAAACCTAGTTTTTCTAATTGATAATACTGTAATCTTGGCCAATTTATAAGACCTCTGCATCTGTGCTTTCTCAACCATAAAATAGGGATGAAAACAGTACCTTCCCGATGAGGCGATGGTGGGGATTAAATACGATAATACATGTGAACGCCTGGAATAGTACCAGGTGCACAAATGTTGGTTATTATTATTACTTTGTACTTAAATGCAAGATAAAGTCATGTGATGGTTTAGGTATTTTCTTGGAGAACCGATTTTGAGATATTATGGATCTTCCTTTGTCATGTCAAACTTTCCTTTCTGAGAGGCATGCTGTAACCAAGCTCTGGAAGAAATGCCTTCGGTGCCTCCCTGATGCACACTGCAAGACTGCGGAGTAATAGGAGTTTAATTTTTAGAGCAAGAAGTTTAGATTCTAAGGCTGTTGATCTTTCATCTGTTCTAAAATTGCACTCTTTATGTGAAACCTGCACCAAGAAGAATGAAATATTCCCTTTATGTACAACAGGCTAATGAGAAACTATTGGCCCTATTTATCAATATCATTCTTAAAATCTTTCCTCTGCCTTGCTTTCCTTGAATGCAAATGGTGCATCATATATAATATATCCTTGTATTTCCTATTTCACTACTTGATGCTTACATGGGAATTCAGTTTATACATTTTTGTGTATGTGAAATTCACTAGAGCTTCAATTAAACATTTAAAAGAAACAATAAAAATTTCAAAAGTTATCTAAACTTGTGTGCCTTAGACTTTGCTGTAGGGATTGTATCACAGGCAGAGTAAAGAAAGATTTCACTGGAATTCTGTTTAATCTAATAGCATAGTTCTGCCTCAATGACAGGAAGAGCTGTAAAGGAAAAAAAATACATTGTATCCAATTCCAACTTTTATAGGCTTCGATTCAAATCAGTTAATGTGAAGAATTTGCAGTCAAATTGCTTTGAATCTTACTTGCTTATTATTTATTATTTTTACGTAAACAATAAGAAGCCTGTATTTAGTATATCCTATTAAAAATATTGATTCAAACTAGGAATCAATGAAAATCTGAAAACTCTCCATAAATTACTTAGTGAATAGAGAGACTTTCGAGTCAGTAATAGGTTGATCATTTTTCCTAAATAAATAAGTCCTCTTGTAATACAACCTTGCAATTGTAAGGATAATATGTTTGCCATTCATAAACTAAACTAAATATGTCCATTTGCACATATATGAGAAATGCAATTTTTTTTAATCCATATGGGGATGAGACATACTGGACAAATTTTTCCTTTTATTACTCAGGAAAAGATATTTCTAAGCAGTTTTCTAGATTTTTACCTCTGGACAATTTTTTAATTTATTTCTAGAATGATAAAAAACTTCATAAATAGGTCATTTAGAAATTCATTTTACAACCAGTTATAAAAATACATAACTGAATGTTTCCTTAAGACAGACTTAAAAGTTACCGTTATAAACACATGACTTTTATTTGCACATCCACATAAACTTTTAAGAAGCTACTGCTATATTGAAAAGCAGATTGATAAGGAAATGTTAAAACTAACAGTGAGGAAAGTTTAATGAGTAATGGTTAGAGGGAGATCAACAGAAGGCATTTTCCATTGCTCGTAATTTACAGGGTGAAATAACAAAACCAAAAAACAGAAAAAAGAACATGCAAATAGTGCATACTGTCGAATAGTATACTATTCAAAAGTTGTCTGGTTTCTGCATATGTCACAATAAAGCTTTCGGATTTTGGTTTAAGAAAGCCATTTCACACACACACACACACACACACACACACACACACACGTGTCCATATATATCTCAGAGTATTTTTCCATTGCTTCTGTTGTTTAATGCTACAGTGTCTTCCCTTGGTTCTGTCTAACTTCTTTATCTCCCTTTGACCTGTTGTTGACCTCAGCTCTGGACTGACCCAAATCCCTTCTAGGTCTAAAATGCTTTGATTCTGTGATTCTATTTCTGTTCTGCACACATCTGCTCTATTCTCAGCTAATGGAGGTAGAGATAATTTTAAGTTGCATTTTTATTTCTTTTCCTAGTTTGCTAATTTTTCAAGAAAATTACAGAAGGTCATTGGATTTGCATGGAGAAAAACAGGTGGATGGCTTTTATTCATTCATTCCCAAGTGATTGCTTACTATTTGCCAAGTACTGCACTAGATACTATAGATACAAATAAGACCTGTTTTCAGTTTATGCGTTAGAAACTTTCAATGAAGTAGGAGGAGACAGAAACATAAACAAATACAAATGCAATAAGGTATTATAAGTGCTAAAGTATGTATAGGTCACAAAAACAGGACAGGTCAGTTCTAGGGCAGCCTGACCATCAGGAAGCTGATGACTGGACTTGAATGGGCTTTTGACAAGTGCTGGGAAGGTCATTCCAGGAACAGAGTGATGTGTGTGCGATTAACATAGGTGTTCAGTACAGTTGTAGTATAAACAGGGTATCCCATGTGGAGGAGTTTGGATTTGATCAACTGTTGGCATCCTATTTGTGGCGAATGCACCAGGTGGTTGCTTAATATATTCCATTAGAGTGAAAGAATATATTAGAACCTCTATTTAAATTAATTTTATGTCATCCTTTAATTTTTGTTATTTTTGAGGATGCTCCATCGTATATCTAATTTAGAAGTAAACAAATATACTATGTTGAGGATATGCTTAAAAATTGTTAAGGATGGGATGCATAACCAAAATGTTTGGCAGTGACTACTCTGGAATTAGAGCTTTCAAAGAGTTCTAAACTGAGGTGACCTGTTTGGCATTGTGGAAGGAACTTATCAAATAATTAGGAATTACTGGGATCAGCATTTAAAAGCTCGGCATGGTATATGGTATAGAAAGTGGTCAGTGAAGGTTAGATATTGCTATTCTGCTAGTAGTAGGTATGTATGTATGTATACAGAAGGTGGAGCTGAGAGGAGCGAATGGCATTCTGCATGCTTGAAGCCTGGGTCTGGCAACCATGTGAATTTTGGTAAGATACTTAAACTTTCAGAGGCACAATTTCTTCATCAGCAGAATGGGAATGACAATTTCCACCTCACCAGTTTGTAGTGGGGATTTCAGAAAATGTATATAAAGAACCTGTTATAGATTATGACCCATAGTAGGTGCTCAATAAATACTTGTCTAAAAAAACAAAAATATCATAGTTTATGACAGGATTGCTGCCTTGATATTCAGAAGACTTTGCTTGTTTGTCTTTTTCTTCTTATTTATTTGGATATATAAGCATCCCCATGGCTCTTACAAACCCAGGACTTTCACAGATAAAGTGTTAAGTGAATCTTGTTTCTGTTCTCCTAAAACAAACAAACACTTAGTTTTAACAAGGATCTGTTAACAAAATTCACTGAAAAAGAATTTGGAGGTAAAGAGAGTCTTTATTTGGTGAAAGGTTGTCTCAACAAAGAGAGGGGCTGTCTTGTATGGAGAAAGTTTCTGCCCAGTTTCCCACTCCAGACTGCTGTGTAAATGGGGCATGCAAGCATGTTCAGTCCTGATTGGTTGTCATTAATGAACATCTGCCCATTTACACCACTCCCCAGCCCCTGGAAAACACTCTTTTACGCTCCACTTCTATGAGTTTGACTTTTTCTTCAGATTCCATATATAAGTGAGAGCATACAGTATTTGTCTTTGTGTATCTGGCTTATTTCAGCCAACATAATACATAATGTCCTCCAGGTTCATCCATGTTGTTGTAAATGGCAGTGCCTCCTTTCTTTCTTTTTTTTTAAAGCCTGAACAGTATTCCATTATGTAAAATGACATTTCAATCAACTGTAAGCCACATATAAGATGGTGACCACATAAGATTTTAATGGAGCTGAAAAATCCCTATCATCTAGTGATGTCTTCGCTGTCTTAAAATTGTACGGCCACACATTACTCACATAGGAGCAATATATACCATACAGTCTAGGTGTGTAGTGAGTTATACCACCTAGATTTGTGTAAGCGTACTCTATGATGTTTGCACAATGACAAAATCTCTTAACAATGAATTTCTCAGAATGCATCCCCATTGTTAAGTGATGCATGATTGTAAATACACATATCTCACAACTTCCTTATCCATTCATCATCGATGGACCCTTAACTTGTTTCCATGGCTATGGTGAATAATGCTGCAATGAACATGAGAGATCTCTAAGAAGTGCTCATTTTATTTCTGTTGGGTCTATGTAGTAGTTCTATTTTTAATTTTCTGAGGAAGCTTTGTACTGTTTTGCATAATGGCTGTACCAGTTTGCATTCTCAGCTGCAGTATAAAAAGCTTCCCTTTTTTCCCCATCCTCACGACATTTGTTACTCCTTGTCTTTTTGATAATAATATTCTTCCTAACAGGTGTGAGTGAATATCTCATTATGATCTTGATTTGCATTTTCCTGATGATTTGTGATGTTTAGCACCTTTTCATATACCTGTTAGCCATTTGTATGTCTTCTTTAAAAAATGTCTATTCAGGTTCTTTGCTGATTTTTTAATCTTTTTTTGTTGTTGTTATTGAGTTGCGTGGTTTTTAAAATATATTTTGGATATAAACTCCTTACATATATGTTTGCATAAATTTTGTTCCATTTCCTGAGCTGCCTGTTCATTTTGTTAATTGTTTCCTTTGCTGTGAAAAGAAACTTTTTAATTTGACATAGTGTCAAGTGTTTATTTTTGCTTTTATTGCTTTAGCTTTGGGTGTGATATCCAAATAATCATTGCCAAGGCCAATATCAAAGAGATTTTCCCTTATGTTTTCTTCTAGGAGTTTTATAATTTTAGGTGTTAAATTTAGGTATTTAGTTCATTTTAATTTTTGTGTATGATGTAACATAGAGGTCTAATTTCATTCTTTTGCATGTTGATATCCAGTTTTTCCAACAGCATTTATTGAAGAGACTGCCCTTTCCCTGTTGTAACTTCTAAGTGGTCTTGATAGGAACTGTTACAACTAATAAATAAATTCTGTACAGTAGCAGGCTATAATATCAACGTATAAAAGTCAGTGCATTTTTTTTTACCAATACAATCTACCTGAAAAAAAGTTTTCTGTTTGTTTTTTAAATAGCACCAAAAAGAATAAAATACTTAGGAATAAATTTAACCAAGGAACTGAAAGATCTGTATGCTGAAAACTATAGCTTTATACTTTAAATGAAATACACTGAAGAAGACACAAATGAATGGAAAGATACCTTGTGTTCATGGATCAGAAGAAATAATATTGTTAAAATGTCCAAGCTACTTAAAGCACTGTACAAATTTAATGCATTCCCTATCAAAATACCAATGGCATTTTTCACAGAAAAAGAAAAAAAAACAATTTAAACTTGTTTGAATTCACAAAAAAACTTGAATAGCCAAAACAATCTTCAGAAAGGAAAACAAAGTTGGAAGCCTTACATGTCTTGATTTCAGGTTATATTACAAAGCTATAATAATCAAAACAGTATGTCACTGGCATAAAAATAGACACATAGACCAATGGAACAGAAAGGAGAGCCCAGAAATAAAACCTAATGTATATGGTCAATTAATTTTTTACAATGCCACAAAAAAGATAAAAATGAGACTCTTACAGATGACATGTACTTAGACTTATCTTTTTGTCCAATCTGTCTTTGAACTTGTGTGTTCAGATGACCTACATTTAGTGTACATATTATCATAGTTTAATTAAAATCTACGTTCTTCCTACTGGCTTTCAATTTGGTCCATCTGTATTGTTCCTCATACCTCAAAAAGACTATTTTTTCTGCCTACATTTGGATTATTTGAATATTTCTTGATTCCAATTTATGTCCACTATTAGCATTGTTACTTAGAGCACTTAAATTTTTTTTAGTGGATGCTCTAAGATTTACAATAGAAATCTTTAATTATTTGTAAGCCTTCAAATAATATTATACTGTCTCATGTGTAGTCTAAGTACCTTACAATCATATACTCCTTATTTCTCCCTCTCATTTTTTGTGCAGTTTTTGTCATACATTTTACTTGTATATAAGCTCTGAATCCTCAATATGTTTTTACTATATTTTCTTATACAGTCAATTACATTTTAGAGGGATTAAGAATAAGAAAAGTGTTGTTTATATTGATCTTCATCTAAATTATTTACCTTACACATTCTCTGAAACTGCTTTGGAGTTTTTGGTATTTCCATGATCACACTTTGAGACATACTGATATAATCTATTAGGATTTATACGAGCTACATTATTTCCCTTCTTTATACTTTCCACTTCTTATTTATCTGACTTTAAGACATCTTTCTAACTTAGTACTCTACTTCCTTGCAGCAGTTGCAAAAGATGTTTTCTTAAAAAAAACATGATAGCTTGTCTTTGTAATATTAGTCCAAAATGTGCAAATTAAGATTAATAGACTCCTACATAGTCCTGAGAGAAATTTTCAAGTACAAGAGATTTCCTTACTAATCAGCACTGAGAGCCTTTTGTCATAAACACATAGTGTTATTTTATATACCTTTATCTTTTAAATCATAAGGATGGCATATCACCATAGAGTCCAGCTTAGTTACTAGACCTCTTAAATTTTTTCTTGGTAACCCAGTTTATCACTTGAGTTGGTTGAACCATTTCACTGTGTTATAGGGTGTCATACAGAACTCAGATGCACTCACATGAAGGAATGATGGATCCCTGTAGCCAAGTAAAGGCCCAAGATGATTGGCTTTGTTTAGATTAGTCTACTTCTCAACTGCTCCCAAGGCTGATATTTCCAAATGGAAACAAAGATACATGTGAAACATACCCACTTATGCACAGAGAACCGGAACAACTCTTACCGATTTCAATTTCTATACATACTAATGGGAATACACTTTGAAATATTTGAAATATATGAAACTGTTAGGACATTATTTTATTCAAAAGTTTTCTGAAAAGATATTTTAATTCTCATCTTTTTGTGTCCAATAGCCATGTCAACTTCTACCTATTGCCTTTTTGGTGCCCTTTGTTGTTCTTTATCATCTGGGGAAAAACATTATGGGATATTTCTGTGCCTTATCTTTAGTTGATGGAAACCTTTTTTGCTTCCAAGTAATTGCAACTTTTAATATGATTATATAAAATGGAATTTCTTACCAATTTTCTGATTTCCAGAAATATTAATATGAATTGGTTTTTTTACACAAAGTGTAGAAAAATATAGTAGTATATGACTTTTAAATCATATGTTATAATATCATAGTTAAAAACTACTGAATCAATCTCTTTATTTGTAAATGTAAAAGTTCCAGCACTGGGTAATAGATGTATGCTCAAAAATAACACATTAGTCTAAGAATCATCACTTTTTAACCTCTAAAAATGTAAACTATTATAAACTGCTTATTTGTTTGACATTATTTTCATGTATATGAGACAGACAGCTTCATAATGTTAATTATGTGCTTGCAAATTCTTACAAAATATTGTCACAATAATAAAACAGCAAGTATTTTATAAAGTATTTTATAGTAGATGTTCACTAGTTAAATTAAAGATAAATGTCTTTATGCATAATTATTTTCTAACAACCTAAAATTATTGTTATTTTCCAGGAAATTGGGAATATCTCATTTATATTTTAGACAGTTTGATTTAATTTAACATTCAACTGAAATTAAGTTTAAGTATTGGGGAAATAATCTTTTGCAAAATATATTATTTTGTTTTGTTAGTTGCATTATTCCAAACTTCTAGATTTAAAACAACAACATTTATTATCTCAGTTTCTGCACAGTAGGAATATGTGTACTGCTTAGCTGGGTTCTTCTGGCTCCACATCTCTCAGAAGGCTGCAATCTAGGTGTTGGCCAGGGTGTAGTCTCATTTGAAGGCTTGGCTGAGGCAGGACCTTAAACTCACACATGCGGTTGTTGGCAGGATTCAGTTCCTCATGGAAGTATTGAATTGCGGGCCTCAGTTTCTTGCTGGCAGTTGGCTGGAGGGCTTCCAAAGTTTCTTGCTATAGGGGACTCCCCATAAGAGAGCTTATAATGTGACAGCAGCTGGCTTCCATCAGAGGAAACAAGCAGAAAAGCAAGACAAGGAGTACAAAATAAAAGCCACCATCATTTTGTAACCTTTCCTTGGAAGTGACACAGTCACTTTTTGCTGTGTTCTATTCATTATAAGAGGGTCACTAATTCTAGTCTATGTTCAACAGGAGGAGATTATAAAAGTGTGTGAGTACCAGGAAGTGGGAATCATTAAAAGTCATATTAAAAGGTGTTTACCACACTTGTTTAAGACTTTCCTTTGAATATCTATGACACATGAAAAACCGAGAAATTAAAATTAACTCACATTTGGTGAAACCAGTAAGTGATGTTGAAGTAGATGCAATATAGGTATAGTATTTTGTTTCTTTTGAAAAGTATACTGTTTTATCTGTTCAAAGCAGGTACTCAAAAATTTTTTTGTCTAAATCTCTTATCTATTTTTATTGCATTTTTTTGGGGGGGAGCATGGATTTGTAGAAGGCAAAATTTGTGTTTCTAATATTTGTGTCATGTCTTACAAATATAGTGCTCAATTTGCTTAAATTCAATTGAGCAACATTTATTTATAGATCAGAGAGCCCTAGGGAAGTGTTCCACATCAACCTGAGTGCACCTTCAAGCTTACAATATCTTGCCTTCTCAGTGAACTGTTGACCCTCTCTTAGCTTTCTAATAAGATGCAGAAGGTTGTATTAAGTTGTCGGTGTTACAGGGTCAAGAAAGAAATGTCTTTAGGTGTGCTTAGTATAAATTCTCTTTGATAGAGGCTAGGCAAATCATTAGCTTTGCCTACATTTTCTCACTTAATAACTTGCAGTCTTCCAAATGAACATTAATAATTTGCATAAAAGGCAAGACTACAAAACTAGAGACCAACTGATTTTATAAAAAAGGTGATGTATAAATTCCTTTTAGTCTGATACTACTTCAATTTCTCTTCAGCAATCTTTTAAAATTTTCTCTTGTAGAGTGATAATAATATCCTTTGTCCCATTATTAATGTTAGCCGTGGCCCCATCACTAGGGCAAAGAACCCCACAGCCAAGGCAGTCAACTATAAAATATATGACTATCTAAACAGGAGCTTCATCAAATTTAATGTTTGTCTCATAGTACGGCTTTATAATTTGAATACAGAGGTTCTCAGACATGACATTCTGTGACTTGATACCACTAAGTGCTCATCAGTGTGCCTTAATCTGACTGAAATATTTGTAATGAGCCCAGATTTATGTCCCTAGGAATTAGCACTTAGGAAAGCCAATGACTTCTTTCATTATTCATCATTTCTTGCCTCCAATTAACACAAATTAATAGCTGTTTCACCCCAAATGATGAATGTAGTTTCAAACTACTCAACATACTGAGCAAAAAAGTTGTTATATTTTGTTTGGTATAGGTTCAAAGGACTGAGATTCTTTCCTGTCTATTATATATTTGGGTGATAATCTAAAAAGTAGATATGTGGCCATAATCACAAAAATTGTGATTTGTTGTAAATCAGAAGAGATTATAGGTAGAATAATGTTGATAACTAAATTATTCCCTATATCTTAGAATGAAACTGAAATTTATGTAAATTCTATGTATTTTATTAATTTTGCTCATTTTATTTTTTTACTCATATAATCATATCTGTCTTATGTTTTTCCTTCACATACTCCAGGATTGTGTTTGCAAGGCTTTTCCCTTTTTTAGTCAGAGTTATATGATCAGACTTTTCTTGATGTTTTTCAAATGCTTTCAGAAGTACCAGGTAGAAATTGTTATACTGCAGAATGCAATTAAGATGCATACATTTTTGATGTTCTTCTTTATCCTCCCTTTTGTCATTTAATTTTGTTGTTTTCTAGAATTTATAACTTACAGCGGGTCTGAACTTTATTACACTTTCAACTCCTGACACTTAAAATTCTTCTTGTTTAGTGAACAAATTGGTGGATCCAATGAGTTGGAGAACCTGATAAAAGTGAAGAATTTTTTTTTTCTTGGTCAGGTAAATAGAGTGAATAAGCAGGGAAGACTAGACAGTGAGATGTTGAGTACTTAGAAATGAGATTTCAGAGATGGTGCAGTTATTTGTTGTGACTAGAGCTAGTTTACCAAAGAGAGTACCTGAGATAGATGCGAGGATGTTCAGAAACTGAGAAGTCAGAGATGTATTTATATTGCTATTGAGGCCAATGAAAAGGCTAATCTGAATAAAAGAAAAGGAGAAAAAAGTGAAGCAGTCCCCAAAGGCATCAAGAAATAAGGTTTTACTAAGGAATTAGGAGATGAGACCTTGAGAAGGGCAAGAGATTAGTATCATCTTGGTGTCATACGATGATACTGTATAGACAATCTCTCCTATCAAGACAGAAATTATTAATTCTGTTACTTCCTGTGTTATTCTATCAGGCATTTCTCATTGTGTTAGAGCCCAAGGTTTTGCTTTATGATTATTTCAGGCACAGTAACTAAGGGGTAACACAGAAGTTCATAGAATGAAAAGCATAGGAAAAGAAACCATTTGTAACAAAGAATTACAATAGGCTTCGTTACTTTAGCAACAAATTAAATCCTTTTTATAATTGTGATTTTGGTTACTAATTAGACTTTGGAACACCAAATCTTTGCATTCTCTATTACCTGTCTACAGAAATGCCCCAAACTCACCAATCCAATTTAGCTATTCTGTGAATATTAACCATGTAGAATTAATTACCTCAAAACTCCCAAATGAAATAAACTCGATGACATTTACTGTACCATTCAGCCATTTATCCCTTTTCATCAATCTTGTAATGCTTCTTGAATAGCAATTAAAACCTGTAATAAGTAAAGATGCCGAAAGTTTTGAGCAGAATTTCTTAACAGTTTAACATTTAGGTTTTTGTCAGTGCCCAAAAACCAAGTTGGGAAAACAATTTTTCAGCAGAATAAAAGAAGCGAGGCAAAGGTCGTTATATTTTGTGCTCCATGTAATTCATTTATAATGGGCATGAACGACAGAGACATTTACAAAGATCAGCAATCTTTATAAAGAAAACTGGTCTTAATTTCAACGAGGATAATATCAACAGGAGAGTTTACTAATGAGAAAAAAAGTGGAATGGTCTCTGATGTTTCTGTATTTAGAGCTGTTAATGATGTGTTACTAATGATATTTAGCACCTTATTATTCTCTTAAAAGAATTTAACACCAGTGGAAAACTTGGAGAAAAAAATCCAAGTATACTAATTTGATACAATAATGCTATATCTTTTACCTGTTATCCTGATCCATTACATCTTTTTTTTTTTTAATAAAAATAGGAATTGCCAAGAACCAATATCATTGCTTGAGTGCTATAAGTTTAAATTCCAGATTCCTAGGCAAAAATGACTCTAATGTGCCAACACACCTACCTGAGAAACACTTTTCCCATGGAAACTTGCTTCTTAGAAATTGTGTGTGATTTCAAATTCTACTCTTCTCTTGAAAATGAAAGGTAATGTTGGTAACAACATACTTATTTCCAGGTTAATGCACAAAGAGAGCACTACTAAGAAACTGATTTTTTTAGTATTAATCTACCTGTAGTTTTCATTTATAATAAATGGCATCATATGTGAAAAATTTTGACTTGATATGAGCCTCAAAAGTGACATACAAAAGTAAAAAAAAGTCAGCAAGGAAGGACAATAAATCCTTTGCTGATCAATTTCTTATAATCACTGCTTAATTAATAGATGGAAGCAAACATTTAATATTATAGAAACTGAGTTATTTTTATTCCATGACCTAGTTTCCATAGCAGTCAAACCAGAGCTTATCATATGTTACATAAGCAAAGCTATTTGGGAGCCTGATGATTCAAAGACATCATATAATACTCTTTTAACATACTGCTAATCGTTTCAATTCTCGGAAATATTTGCGTGTTGTAAAGTGATATAAAGAATATGGTTTATACATAGATACTATAAAAATGAGGAGTTGAGAAAGAAAGCTAAATTAACATGTACAAATTTATAGATTTCCAGAGAGGAACTTTACACTGCATACTGGGACCATGGACTGTTATTTTTGAGATATCAGATACCTTATTTTTATATTCTGACCTTTAAATTTAAGGTATATAAACAGGTCATTAAACTTAGTGTGACAGGATAATGTGTTTTCTCTCTTGGTCACCCACATTAATTTCCCTCTTTTCCAGGCAGGAAAGATGTCTTTAAAAAAAAAAAAAAAACCAAGGATAAGGCAGAGATTTTGTTAGCATGATAATACATTAAGTTCTGCTACGAGTGGTACAATATTAACCCAAGAAACTTTTGTTCATATTAAATACCATAGACTCCAAAGAGAGTGAAAATCTAAGAACTGTAAGATTTCATGTCACCCCTTCAGGGATGAAACCATAAGTAAAGATCTTTATAATCTTGACCTCAGAAAAAGTAGTCAGATGGGTGGGAGTAGGATTGTTGGATAGAAAAACAAAAACAAAAACAAAACCCCAAAGCAACTTTGTATGTGGGAGAATGGGAAGACAAAAAACAAAAAACAAAAAACACAAACACGGTGAGGGGAGGAAATAAGAAAAAAGGGATACCCATCTGAAGTCAACTTTGAAAGGTAATTTGACGAAACAAGGTAAGCAACATTTTGGACCTTCTTCTGTACTCTGTGTGAGTTTAAGGTATAGACTGAGCTATGCCCTCCCAAAATTCATATACTGAAGCCCTAACCCCCAATGTGTTGGTATTTGGAGATGGGGCCTTTGGGAGATAATTAGGTTTAGATGAAGTCATGAGGGTGGCTCTCTCATGATGAGATTAGCGCCCTTATAGGAAGAGACACTAGAGAGTGCTGTTTCTCCCTCTTTGCTTGTTAATGACACAGGGAGAAGATGGCATCTACAGTCCAAGAATAGAGCCTTCACTGCATACTGATCATGTTGGCACTTTGTTCTTAGACTTCCAGCCTCCAGACCTGGGAGAAAATAAATTTCTGTTGTTTGAGCTTCCCAGTCCACGGTATTTTGTTATGACAGCCTGAGCTAAGATGGTTTATGGCATGTTAAATATAATGATTTTTTTCCCCCTGATAATGTATTACAGTCATTGTGGGGGTATAAATATAAAGAATTTACTAATACCAGTTAAAGAGGCCAACTGATAGCTTTAATAATCCAATCCGTGAAAGTCATCCGACTCTGTCCTTATGACTTCAGTGATGATTGCTTTTATTTAGATTTGAAGTCAAGTTCATCTTGAGTCCTCTAGGGTAAATAAGGACTCAGAAAAAAAAAAAAAGTCCATAGAACTACTTTATTTGATAGCACAAATTTATTGAGTGCCTACGATGTGCCAGACACTGTCCTAGGCATTGAAGATCCAGCGGTGAGCACACATAACCAAAATCCCTGGCCTTATAGAGTTTCCATGCTAGAAAGGAATACAAACAATAAACTAAGCAAGGAGATCTACATAGTAGATTAGATGTTAACAAGCACTACAGAGAAAGATAGAGGGAGAAGTGGGACAATTGAGGACAGGGTTCAATTTTAAATTAAGGGAGCCAGAGAAGTCATCAGTGAAAAGGGCCATTTGAGCAATAAGTTGAAGATGAGCCATGTAGATGTGGGAGAAGAGGGTTCCAGATAGAGGGAACAGCAGGGACAAAGGCCCAGTGACAGCAGTATGTCTGTATGTTTGAAAACAACAGGTGAGGACCTCAGTGTGGCTGGAGCACAGTGAAGAGCAGAGAAGGAAAGCAAGGTTTGTAGGTGTGTGTGCGGTAGGAGAGAGGAAGAGGTTAAGAAAATGGGCTGTGTAAATTTTTTTGTGTGGAATTTTCAAAGTAATGTTAATGAACCAAACTCAAATTATAATTGCATATAGTCACAATCACCAAAAGACTGTTAATTTCTAGAAAACTTTGCAATAAAACGGGGATTTTAACATTTTCATGTTGACAGTTTTTTAACAGATGGTTATTTGGTTAACTCCAAAGCTCAGGATCTGGATGCTATATTTTAAACAGACAGGAAGGTGCTATTTGAGCAAAACCTTTAAGCTCCAGTCTTTTTGATGAGGCAAGGTAAGTCAGAGTTTACATTCGAGGCCAAATCTATTCTCTTTGTGGCTGAAGATGGCATTCTCAATCTGTGTAATTTTCTGGATGTGGTTGATGTAAAATGAAGCTAGAATGCACTTTACACAGCATAGTCAATACTCTGAGTAAAATCAATGCTTTACAGTCACTATTAGATAAAGATTTATTTTCAGCCCTTGGGTATAGATTCAGGACTTTCAATAGATATTCAGGGTGTTTCACTGTTAAAATGGTTATTCTCAATTAATGGGACTGTTTCAAAATAAAAATTAGCATTTTAAACAAGTATTTGAGTTATTAATATCATAGTTTTAAAAATTGGAGAATTGAAATACCATTGAGAAAAACAGAAGCTGGGAGGAGATTTCAGCTATAAAACCTGAGAAAGATGGGTGTATAATAGAGGCACTTTTGAGAGGCTGATTACATGACTGTTTTAATGTTTTCCTCTAGAAACAGATTTTAAATTATACTACACTTTATGAAGATTTCCTGAAGTGTTAGGAGAGATATCTTACTGCAAATTTTATTCTGAATGATTCTTATTATTATGGAATGTGTTACGCATAAAACTGGAAAAAGACATGTAATAACACAATAACTTGGACATAGTACCATTTTCCATTGGTCTTGGAGAAAGGCAATAAAGGAATGCTCAGTACCAGGAAGAGGAAGAGGACAGCTAGCCTTATCTGTGAAATGTATCTCAGACTCTCTCATTGTTAATACACACTGTTAAGCCCTCATTATTTCTCACCAAGGCCATTTTACTAACATTCTCCCTGAACTCCCTACCTTTCTATGCCTTCCATCTCTTCAACCTACCCTTCAGATCACCACAGAATTCTAATTATAGAACTCACCTTCAAGGTTCTGCAAAGACTTGTTAATGGTTCTAAAATAAATTCTGTACTCCAGCATCAAAATCCAGACCCTCATGATCTGTAACAATCTCTCTTTCCAAACTAGTTTCCTCCAACTGCACTCCTGCCACAACCCTATCGTGCAGTAGTACTGATGAATCTTCTTATCAGTGACTTCAGTGTTGCCATATACTCAGGATGGGTTGCTCTTCCATACTCAAAATCAGATAAATAGTTAGAGGGACCCAGTGAAAAATCAAAATGCAAGGCCCATTGTTAAAAAATTATTAGGTAACTCAAGATGACAACAGTGGAGGATTAAACCAAATGTGGAAACTGTGGAAGTCACATGCCTGTGAAGCTTTCCTAGTCCAGACACCTCACTGCCCAGCATTTAATGTTTCAAGGTACAAATCACATCTGATTGTATCAAAAACGTTCCCAAGTCTTTCAAGTTAAAATAAACCATGCCTCCCAGTTACTATACTGCCACAGACATAACCTACATACCTGTGTTAGTCTACCTAGCATTTGTGTGTATGTCAAGAATCTAAAGAAAGGGAATAAATCTTATTCATCCTCAGTCTCTCTTCCTTCCTTCCTAGCCTAGAGATTTTTATGCACAATTGATGAAACAGAAATTATGACCCTGTATATCTTGTGAAATAGAAGAGAAAGTTCATGTCTCTTCATCAGAGGTCCTCGGAAAACCATGGAACCGGTTGCACCAAAGCTTATTTATTTTCCATGGCTTTGGAATTCTGCCCTGACAACAAACATAATGCACCTGGGTCAGTCAATTGGAACCTAATTATTTTCTGCATTCCCCTGTCACAGTACTATGAGCCAGTTTTGACCCTGGCTCTCTTTCTGGTGAGACAGTTGGTGTTAGAGTGGTAGAATGAGGAAATAAACTTTCAACTCTATAGTTAAAGAAAATAAATACAATAATGAATACAGAAAATGAATACAGAGTGGGTCTTAAGGGATGGATAAGTCAGCAAGTTTCCAGAAAGACTATTACTGATAATATTTATTTTAAAAGCTATTAACTTTCTATAAAATATTTTGAATGACACAATATACACCACAAGGGACAATTTGCAAAATCTCAGATTTTGTGTCTCTGATGTGGGTAGAATACTGCTATTGAAATACTTACCGGTATTTCAAGTGCTCCTGGGAAGTTTTGTTAAAAAAATAGAAAAAAAGAAAAAAGAAAAGAAAAAGAGAGAAAAACAAACTATCTTTTTGGGGGGGAAGGAAAATAGTAGTAACAATATACACGAATGAGGCCAAAGTGTTCAGGGGCAGTGATTGGGAATTTGCTTCCCCTTATGATTGTTTTTTTTTTTTTTTTTTTTTTTTTTTTTTTTT
>NW_007729978.1:38470-46844 GCF_000696425.1 Galeopterus variegatus
TGGCCCTCTGCATGTCAGGAAGAGAGGTACCACCAGAAACCAACTTTGTCGTCATCTCTGTCTTGGACTTCCAGCCTCCAGAACTATGTGAAAGTAGATTTCTGTTGTTTAAGCCACCCAGTCTGTGGTATTTTGTTACGGCAGCCCTACCAGAGTAATTCACAGTTCCTATCATGTTTTAGGAGATGTAAATGGTGAACAAACCCACACCATTCCTGGTCACTAGGAATTTGCATTCTAGTTCAAAGGCAGTGTGGGAAACACTGAGTAACCATCTGCTGTTAGAATAACCAATTACTTGATAACCAATAACCAGGTCTGCAGCTCCTTGCCCCTTAGCCTAACCTCCAACTTATCCTCTCATTGCAGTGAATACTCCAATTATTTGTTTCATAAATTCTTACTTAAAGAAATGAGTCAATTGGACCTCTTGCCTCTCATTTTCTGGAAAAGCCTGGAATCATAGGAATTGAAGTCTGAGTCCTTTCACCCTTGTCATGGACTGTGGAAGGCTACTCTACCCAGACAGCGAGGAACACACATTTCATGCTTCCTGCTACCACTGCTCTCCAGGAGCCCAAAAGCAGGGCTCTAGTCTCCATTTCCTCAGCTGTGGTTGCAGAAACCACACTGGGAGCACCCTCCATCCCCACATCTTCAGAAGGAGGCAGTCTGAACTCAGCTCCATCTACCACACTCTATAGAGGCGCCTTCTCCATCTGTCTCAGAGACAATACTCCAGTGGTCAAACCACACACCAAGAACTAGTCCTCCCTCCTTTAATACCACATAAAAAGAGCAGTAGTTTGACTTCTCTCCTGCCATTAAAAAAAAGAAGTGAACTATTACCAAGACAAATAGCATGGTTTTTTGGGGGTTTTTTTTGTCTTTTTCCATGTCCGGCAACGGATCGCAACCCTCAGTGTCGCCCCCGTACCGGACCGGGACCGGCAACGGGATCGCAACCCTCGGTGTTGCCCCCGCGCCTCGCTCAGCCAGTGAGCGGGAACCGGTCTGTATGTGGGATCCGAACCCTCGGTGGGAGCGCCTCCGCACTTCCCAAGCGGCGCACTAGCGCAGTGCGCCACTGGGCCGGCCCATTTGGTTTTAACAGATAAAAGAGATCATTGAATTCACCATGTAAAATTCCAGGTACGTGAAAATTATTACAATCATTACCAGATTACCATTTAGCCGAAGAATCAGCTGAGTTTGGACAAAGTTGTAAAGTTCATAATATCTGTGTTTTACAGCACAGATCAGTTACTTTTTATCCCTTTGACATACTCCTTTGGACAGAGTTCATTTGTCTCCATTTGCTGTTACATTCTTTTTGGCTATTTCTCTTACACTGAGTATAAGTTACTGAGAAAATGTTAAGGTGTTAACAGGGTGACTGTACATCTTGGGTTCCTGGAAAGCCTGAACTCCCTATTGCCGTCACATATGAGGGGTCTACAAATAGTTCATGTAAGGATTCATATTGTCTGTTAATTCCATTTTACCATGAACTTTTTGAAGTACCATCATATTTATTAATATTGTCCTCTTTCACACTCAAAAGTGAACTAGCTTATATGATAAACTATTTAGTCATCCTAATATTAGCAAACCCAAGGGGCAATTGTATTTTAGTAGAAATCATAATCCTAAAAGAATGATGTAACTGTAAAATTTTAGATACCAAGCAACTGTTTAGAAAGAATTAGGAATGGAGATGGTGAGAGGGTTGAGAAGGTTTCTTTACATTCCTATAGCCCTGAAATCATATAACCCAGGTTTATTTAATTTACAAATAACAAGTCCTCTAGGAAAATCTCTTAGATGTTACATTGCCATAGCAGACTCAACATGTCCCTCCCTTAATATTTCACTGAAAGCAAAGATGTAATAGGTATTGTAGCATGAATGTTAGCATGGATCCAGAGCTTCGTGGGTCAACAATAGAGTTTCTTAGTAAAATACATTTTTTTTTTTTGTCCTTTTTGTGACCGGCTGCACCGCGCTCAGCCAGTGAGCGCTGTGAGTGCACCGGTCATCCCTATATAGGATCCGAACCTGCGGCGGGAGCGCTGCTGCGCTCCCAGTGCCACACTCTCCCGAGTGCGCCATGGGCTTGGCCCAGTAAAATACATTTTTCACACACATCCCTATAAAGATGATACACTGAAGATCAGGTACTCTAGATTCATACCACTTCAAACAACACCAATTTAAATTTCCTATTTTTTTTTTTTTTGTTATAAGTGCTTCTCTTGTTATGTAATACAGAATGTCTGGCTATTTAACTTTTTACAAAAAATGATCCCAAATCTACCTTAAGTTTTACAATTTTTCATAGGAATCTAATTAATAGCTCTAGTCAACAGGAAAAAGAGGAAGCTATAGAGAAAGAAGAATGAAATGTCTAGTGAGAAACAAAGGGTGTCTGCTAAAAAGACTTGTCTGGGAATAACTTGCCTAGGAAGATTGGATATTAAAAGGCAACATTTTCCTTCCAATGTTGTTGTTCTAATGAGCTTATGCATTGTGTACACAACATGATCATTGTTTTAAATTTTATTTTGTAGTTCTCACAAGTAAGAACAGCCCAAAGGAAAATATTTTGCAGATGTTTATGTAAAATTTTATATCTAGATAGAGGAGTAGTCAACTCTTCATCAGGAAATTGGGTACTGGATTCATTTTATAGAGTTGAAGCAAACTTATCCACAACTCTTCATCCTCGAAAATAATATGGGGATTGATACAGCTTTCTCTATTTTCTTCAAATAGTTATCTTGTGGATTAGTTAGGCAAAGTCATTGGAATGCTTTGAGCATCCAATTTGGGTTGTACAAATGTAGATTACAATGAGGGTAGGCTTAGTTGGTTTTCAGCATAGTGAGAAAGTTAATGAATTCAGCAGAAGCAACCCATTATGCAGAGACATCCAGGAGGAGTCAAAAGAAACTGTTTGCTACTATCAGCAAAATGACCTTGAAAATTCATTACTTGACCTCACTGTATGCATCAATAAATTCTGCTGTATTTGGAAAGAGCCTGAGGGAAATGAGGCATTACCAGAACACTGGCAATGTTTACAAGGTCTGCAACAGTAGGACAAATGTTTTCATTGCACAGAGGGTCTGTGCTTTGCACAGTATAATTAGGTTTGCTGTGATTTCATTTTCAATTAAAGTGATTAACTTAATTCACTTTTCTTCCAGTCACTAACAAGGTAAATTTGATAATATTTCAGGCTTATTAAGAGTGCATTCTTATTCCTTGTAATTCTTTAGTATATAGTTTTATTACTCCTGGTTACTAAATGTGACTATAGTAACCTCATTATAGTTAATCTTGCCTTACTGTAGATAAGCAATCATACTCTAGTTGGTCAACCTTTACTAAGTGCCTATTGTGTTACAGAAAAAAAAAAAAAGCAAGTGGATATACATGAAAAAACATTTTAGGTTTGCAGTAGGAAGTTCATAGTGGCAAAATCATAATGTGTTTGAGAGATACAGAAGTTGAGGCTCGTTAGGGTGTTTAGAGACTGAATGTAGATGGCCAGGGATGTTCATCCTAAAATTTTGATTTTATGATTAGATGATGGCTAAAAAAACTAGTATATAAACTAATCAGAAACATGATTTTAAAAAGTCATCCTACTGGTAATATATAAGAGAAACTTTTCCTATCTCATATTATTTCTTATAACTTGGAAATATATGGTTAAAAACAAGTCTGCAATCGTTCTCTCACTTTGGCAAGTGGGGATGGAGTGGGGCAGAACAATTCTGGGACGAGAGGCGGGAAGAAGTCAAGTGACTAGGTCTGATCTCCTTGTAAACAAGCTAATGTCAGTTTTGGCAAACAAACCAAGCAGGAATGTCACCTATCTATGACGTGCTTTTAAGAGTATGTATGTAGTTTTCTAGGACTGCTTAGGGTAAGTATGCCTGGAATCTATGGATTAATGGGGCATAACTCTCTAGAAATGTCACATAAGGTATGCCATGATTTGTGTATAAAGTGGAGATGTTTCAGGACCCAAATGTCTCCTTCTATGTAAGTGGGGTTATTACACATCTTACTTAGAAACCTCATCTGTTAATCTGGGCCATAACATGCTTGGTGCTAGAAGTAAGGTCCTGAATAGCTGTAATGGTGGCCCCAGAATTCTTGCTGCTTCACCTGTACTTCATGATTTCTTATATTCTTGAAACTATTAGCAAAATTTGGTACTGGGTAAGATCTTTAATTCCTGTAAGTCTGCTTTTATAATATAATCTTTTGTGCTAGCTTAGATAATAGAAAATGTTCATGAATACTCAAAAAAATAACAAAAAGATAAATATAATGCCTTTTAATAATATTGGTATCTTAGAAATACAGAAAGACTTTGACTGAATCAATCTGTTCTTAGCATGTTCCAAGCTTATCCCTTCATTTATTTCTTTTTTATGTATACTTGAGGATGGCAGTATATGTATGTAGGGGTGAGGATAATAAATGCAATTTGAGAGTTGTAGTCATCTTAGAAAATTTGTTGTACCTGGCAGTGGGAGGGGGTGAAAGAGAGATGAAGGGGTCTCTATGAGTATTTTAAAGTGGGGAGGTACTGTCTTTCAAAGACAAACCACCTCTGATTCTCTGGTGTATTTAGAGAATTTGACTATTGGGGCTGGAGGTAGTCCATGTCAGACGAGCAGAGCTAAATTATATGAATACCTGTGAGAAACAAATTGAGCTCCTCCATGCCTGGTGCTGAGAAATAAAGTCTGCTATCCTACAAGTCAAATATTAGGCTATATATACCACATATATTGGCAGAGAGGAAAGACCAAGTCTGGATAGATTTATCCTTGTTCAAGAATGAGGAGAGGAAAATAAAGAAAAGGAAAAAAATCTAGAGGCAATAGGGAAAAAATTTTATGACATTAAGGAAATCAAGCATTTAAAAAATTTGAAAATTTTACCTGTGAAAATTGCTTTTTAGAGGAATAAATGGTTACTTATCATTCTAAGTAAAATTCAACAAGACATTACCGATGGAAAACTAGAAAAGGAAATGATCTATTGATAAGGGTTATATCTACATATAAAATATGGAAAAATGGTGTATATAATGTAGATATGATAGAATCTTATAGAAATAAGAAAATGTTTTAAAGGAATTCAAAGTTAAGTATCTGAATTCATACATTAAAGGCATTAGGGAAATATAATTGCTATTTCAGAAAACTTGACTACTGCTCTAGAAGACAAGGTTGAAAAAGCCTCTAATAATAATAAAAGTAATGGAGAAAGATAGTGATTAAGAAAGACTAGGACATATGATAGAATATAGAATTAACAGAGGTTTCTAAGGAAGAAACCAGACGAAGTATATAATCACCAAGTTAGAATCAACAGAAAGAAATATCACACTAATCTTATTCATCTTTCTGTAATATTTAATATGGTAGGATATTATAGAATGTATAAGAATGCAGCTTTCGTTTCAGCCAAATTGAGAATCATTTGTGAAAGTAATAAAAAAATCCTCACATATACCCTTTCTGAAAAATAGTAATCACCAATTAATTGTAATTGAACAAGAGTGTAATAAAAATTAACAATTAAAATAATTTTAATGTAGTGGAAAAATCAGTAATGTTTTTTCCCCTTAACTTTGAAAATTTAAAAAAGTCTATATTTTCTGTGTAATTAATAGGTCAAATATTTTTATACCAATACAATTTAATATTCAATAGAAAAAATATGATTAAATATGATTCATATGACAAGTGAGTGAAAAATAAAAGAAATAACCATGGAGCAAGAAAGCAACAAAAACATATAACAAAATTTATAATAAACGAAGTAATATGTACAATATGTCAGGCCAGCAAAACTATGCTTACCAATGAATTAAAAAAATAGATATCAGGTTGGGTTAAAAAAAAATTTAAGTGTATTTTACTTGTATAAGAAATATATTTAAAGTAAGAATATATAGTATCATAAAGGTAATATAGTAGTCACAAATCTATATGAGACAAAAGTCAGTGTAAAACTGTAAAAAGCAAAAAATATGACAAAAATAAGAAAACACACATAAATACAAAAATAAAGTTTCAGGGGCCGGCCCGGTGGTGCACTGGATAGTGCCCTGCTTGGGAAGTGTGGCGGCGCTCCCGCCCGAGGGTTCGGATCCCACATACAGACCGGTTCCCGCTCACTGGCTGAGCGAGGCGCGGGAGCAGCGCCGAGGGTTGCAATCCCGTTGCCGGTCCCCGGTCCGGTACGGGGGCAACACTGAGGGTTGCGATCCATTGCCGGACATGGAAAAAGACAAAAGACCAAAAAAAAAAAAAAAATAAATAAATAAAAATAAAGTTTCACAAAAATATAACTTTAGTAAGAAGTTACCACTTATCTCTGATAAAGCATATATGATGAACATATTTATAAATTTTTAATATATTACATAATCATAGATAATGATTATTTTAAGCTTCCTTAGAGTATTTGCATAGTTTGGTTATAAACTAGGCTGCACCTAAATTTGAAAAAGCAAACATCGCTGAGGGCAGTTCTTAGATTATGATAAAACAAAACATAACAATAAAAGTCTTCTAACCCTTGGATATGAAAGAAATTCCCCTGAACTATTACTTTTGCAAAGGAGAAATAAACTTATACATACAAGAAATATTTTAAAAGAGAAGTTACATCATATATTAAAATAAATTTTCTATGGCACTGGCATAAAAAACAAATACATTTTTGACAAAGATATCAAGAACATACATTGGAAGAAGGATAGCCTCTTCAAGAAATGGTTCTGGGAAAACTGGCTATCTCACCATATACCGAAATCAACTCAAAATTGATTAAAGACTTACATGTAAGACCGGAAGTTATAAAACTACTAAAAAGTAGAGAAAATGCTGCAAGACATTGGTCTGGGCAAACATTTTATGGAGAATACTTTAAAAGCACAGACAACAAAACCAAAAATAGGTAAGTGGGATTGCATCAAACTAGAAAGCTTCTTCACAGCAAGGAAAACAATCATCAGAGCAAAGGAGCAGCCTGAAGAATGGGAGAAAATGTTTGCACACTATTCGTTTGACAAAGGATTAGTATCCAGAATGTACAAGGAAGAAAGACAACTCAACAGTAAAAAACAATCAAACAAAACCCCAAAGAATATGATTTAAAAATGGGCAAATGAGCTGAGAGTTGACATTTCTCAAAAGAAGATATACAAATGTCCAACAGGTATATGAAAAATGCTCAACATCACTAATAATCAGGGAATGCAAATCAAAAACATAGTGAGATATCATCTCACCTTAATTAGAATGGCTATTATCAAAATATAAAAAACAAATTCTCGTGAGGATGTGTAGAAAAGGGAACTCATACACTGTTGGTGGGAATGTAAATTAGTACAGGTGTCATGGAAAACTGTTTGAAGGTCCTTCAAAAAACTAAAAGTAGAACTATCATGTGATCCAGCAATCCTACTACTCAGTATATATCCAAAGGAAAGGAATTTTATATACTGAAGAGATATCTGTACCCCCATGTTTATTGCAGCACTATTTACAATAGGCAGGATGTGAAATCAACCTAGGTGTTCATCAGCAGTGTCCAATACATATCACATTTTCTTTTTACATATATAGATATATACATGCACCCACAATGAAATACTAGTCAGACATAAAAAAGAATGGGGCCATGTCATCCATGGCAACATAAATGAGCCTAGAAGACATCATGTTAAATAAAATAAGTCAGACACAGAAAGATAAATACTGTATGTTCTCATTCATATGTGGGTACTGACAAAGTTGATCTCTTAAAAGTAGATAGTAGAGGGGTGTTTACTAGAAGCTGAGAACAGTAGTGGGGATAGGTGATAGGGAGAGGTTGTTTAGCAGCTATAAAGTTACCATGGCCTCAGATAAATGTGAGACACCATTATATGTACCAATACATACATAAAAGAATTATCAGATAGAGAGAAGAGAAAGGAGCATTAAAAGTGTTCAAACAAATGATGGTTGAAATTTCCCAAATTTGATGAAAAACATTAGTATACACAGCCAAGAAGCTCACAAATATCCAAGTGTAATAAACAAAGAGATCTATATCCAAACACATCATAAAATGCTGCAAGCCGAAGGCAAAGAAAAATCTTGAAAGCAGCAAGAGAAATCATGTAAGAAGTACTCAGCAAGATTAACAGCAGACTTTTCAGCCTGAACAATGGAGACCAAAAGGCAGATATATTCAAAGTGCTGAAAATAAAATTTTGTCTAACAAGAATCATATCCAGCAAAATTATCTTTAAAAAATCAAGGCAAAAAAAAAAAAAAAAAAAAAAAAAAAG
>NW_007729978.1:46898-76568 GCF_000696425.1 Galeopterus variegatus
AAAAATATTTAAAAAAAAAAAAAAAAAAAAAAAAAAAAAAAAAAAAAAAAGAGTAGAGTGGTGGCTACTAGAGGCTGGGAAAGGTCAGGTGAAGTGGGAATTAGTGAGAGGATGATTAACAGATACAAACTTACAGGTAGACAGAAAGAACAAGTTCTAGTGTTCTACAGTACTGTTAGGGGACTACAATTAACAATAATTTATTGTATACTGTCAAATAGCTAGAAGAGAGGATTTTAAATGTTCCTGATACAGAGAAAGAATAAATGTTTGAGATGATGGTTATGCTGCTTATGCTAATTTGATCATTACACATATATACACGTATCAGAATATCACTCTTCACTATAAAATGCACGTTATTACATTAAATTTTTAAAAAGTTTAAAATGAAATTAAAAAAATAAATTTGCTATAACAAAAGTTGCACGTGGGAATACATACATAGATTAAAATGTTTTATATATTAAAAAATAAAGAAGGGAAATAAATGGACCAAACATTTAATCTTAGAAATTCTGAAAGAGCTCGGGGTGTGTGTGTGTGTGTGTGTGTGTGTGTGTGTGTGTGTGTGCGCGCGCGCGCGTACGCGCACATGTGCATGTGCATAAGCGCATATAAGACAAAAGAAGGAAGCAATATAAAAGTGAAATTTAATGTTACTTTGTCAACCAACCAACCAATCAGTGAATTAAAAAAAAAAAAAAGAATTGATAATAAAATCTGGGATACTCAACCATTACTGAGAAAATTATAAAAACAATGAATAAATGTCTGCATGATCTTTGTTAAGATGGGGGTGGGTGGGTTTAGGGCCTAATAATTTGAATTCAGCTATTCAGAATATTGTTGCAGAATAGTTCAACATGAGACACTTTTACAGACCAGCTTCATCTTCTGAACAGGTAAATATATTAAAATCTGGTTGTTACATATTTGGGGTTTTGCCCAGTTCTAAACAGTAATTTACAATGTTATTAATTTAAGCAACAATTCTACTGCATATAAAACTTGCGTATGTTATTTATTAATACTGATTCCTTATTACTATAGACATACAGAAAAATCTGCCATTTTGAAGATTTTCTTCTTGCTTCTGTGAAATGTTTTTCTTTCTAAAATGAACCACTGATTCACCTCTGCCCTTACTTAGTAGCCTCTCACTTCTCCTATGTCTTTATTTTATGAACAATAAGCTTCTTTTTCTTGCATGTTGAGTCTCTCCCTTTCCCCTGCCTTTTTCTCTACAGTTTCTCAAATTTTGTCTTTTCTTTTAATTTTTTTAAACTCTTCACCCAGTTTCTTTTCTTTTAAGAGAAATGTGTACTTATCGCGTCCTATTTCATACTTATTTCACAGTATATTAAATATTTCTATCAATATCTATCTATCATCTATTTATGAAGAGCAGCTAAAGATGCAGGAGAATATGATGTAATGACAGTCAAGAGATGAACATGACTACATGAGTTCTTAGTAACTTTAATAAATTAATATGAGTTAAAAATTTACATTTATTTACATGATTCTTTGATTCCTATTTGTTTCAACCACTAGAATCACGTATTTTTTGTATACCTAGCAAACTATGCGGTGAATACCACACAATATAAACAATATGTATTTGCTGAATGAAAAACGTATTTTTTGAATAAATCATTGGTTAACTTAGTCAAAGGCAGTTTAGAAGTGAAATAAAATGACAGAAAATAATTTAGTGGATTTTGCCGTATGAAGATATCTGGTGACCCCAGATTTGTTTCACGGGTGAATATAAAAATCCTGCAGTTTTCATATTTAGTAGTAGATGAGGATGAGTGTAATATCTATGCAAATAATTTATTTGAAGAGTTTGGCTATAAATAGGGAGCAAATAAATGAAGACAGTATGTGTGATCAATTTAGAACAATTTATGCACTGACATTAATGAGATAAAGGAAACAAATTCTTAATTTTTCCCTCAAACCTTGTTTGAACGATAAAAAAATCTTGTCTAGAATCCTGCAAAAGCCATTTTTGAATAATACACTCATACCTACTCCTCCTTCTGCCATGAAATATGGTGTCACATTGCTGATGGAGTAATTCTGCCAACACCCTTTTTTAAACCCTGCAATAACTAACTACCCATTAACTTTAGGATATAAACAAATTTCTTAAACATATCCCACAAGATTCTGCAACTTGTGGTCTCTTCCCACTTAGCCTGATTTCTTCTGTGTTCTTCCTTATTTTCTTTGTTTTAGTAACACTGGCCATTTTCAGAATTTTAAAATTTTCAGAAATTTAGAATAATTTTTCAATTTTATTTTTATTTCTGAAACTCTCCTTTTCTTGTAGTTTAATTAAAGTGTACAGATCTTCCATATCTCAGCTCAAATGTCACTTCCTCCACTCAAATGCCACTTCTGATTTTCTCTGAACAGCTCTCATTGCATTAATATTTTTTAGCCCCTAACTCACTTACAAGTTGATGTGTTTTATTTATGTGATTGCATGATTAATGTAAATAGGGATAATTTGACTTCTTCCTTTCTGATTTGGATACTCTTTATTGCTTTCTCATGCCTTATTGCACTGGCTAAAACTTCCAGTACTATGTTGAATAAGAGTGGGAAAAGTGGTCATCCTTGTCATTCCAGATCTTAGAGGAAAAGCCTCCAATTTGTGTTCATTCAGTATGACATCAGCTATAGGTTTGTCATATATGAACTTTATTGTGTACATTCCTTCTATTTCTAATTTCTTGAGTGTTTATATCATGCAGGGGTGTTGGATTTTATCAAACACTTTTTCTGCATCTAATAAAATTATCATTTTTTTCCTTGATTCTGTTAATGGATGTAGCAAATTTTTTGATTTGCATATTTTTAACTATCCTTGTATGCCTGGGATGAATCCCACTTGATTATGGTGAATGGTCTTTTTAATGTGTTGTTGGATCCTGTCTGCTAGTATTTTATTGAGGATCTTCACATCACTGTTCATTAGGGACATTGTTCTGTATTTTTCTTTTTTTCCTCTTGTTGTGCCTTTTTCTGGTTTTTGTATGACGTTAATGTTGGCCCTATAGAATGGGTTCAGAAATCCTCTCTCCTCTTCAATTTTTTGGATGAGTTTGAGAAGAATTGGTATTGGTTCTTTAACTGTTTGGTAGAACTTGGCAGTGAAGCCATCTAGGCCTTGTTTTTTGTTGTTGTTGTTAGACTTTATTGTTGCTTCAGTCTCATTACTTGTTATTGGTCTGTTTAGATTTTCTATTTCTTCATAGTTCATCCTTGGTAAGTTGTATGTATCCAGATATTTATCCATTTCTTCTAGGTTTTCCAGTTTGTTTGCATATTGTTGTTTGTAGTAGTTTCTTATGATCCTTTGTATTTTTGTGTTATCAGTTGTAATGTCTCCTTTTTTGTTTCTGATTTTATTTGACTTTTCTCTCTTTTTTTCTTTGCAGTATACATAAAGGTTTATGAATTTTGTTTATCCCTTTGAGAAAACAACTTTTTGTTTCATTGATCTTTTTTATTTTATTTTATTTTTTTAAAACCTCTAGTTCATTTGTTTCTGCTCTGATCTTTGTTATTTCTCTCCTTCTACTGATTTTGGGTTTGGTTTGTTTTTCTTTTTTACAGTTCCTTAAGGTATAATGTTAGGTTGTTTATTTGAAGTCTTTCTTCTTTTTTTGATGTAGGCATTTATTGCTATAAACTTCCCTCTTAGAACTGCTTTTGCTACATCCCATAGGTTCTGGTTTGTCGTATTTTCCTTTTCATTTGTCTCTAGGAATTTTTAAATTTCCTTTTTGATTTCTTCTTTGACCCATTCATCGTGTAGGAGAATGTTGTTTAATTTCCACATATTTATATTGTTTCTAGTGTATTATTTGTGGTTGATTTCTAGTTTTATTACATTGTGGTCAGACAAGGTAGTTGATACGATTTCAATTTTTTAAAATTAGTGAAGACTTGTTTTGTGACCTAACATATGATCTATTTTAGAGAATGTTCCATGTGCTGCTGAGAAGAATGTATATTCTTCAGTCGTTGGATAAAATGTTCTATATATGTCCATTAGGTCCGATTGACCTAGGCTAGAGATTAATTCTGATATTTCTTGGTTAATTTTCTGTCTGTATGATCTGTCCTTTCCTGAAAGTGGTGTGTTAAAGTCCCAAACTACTTTTACGTTGGAGTCAATAGTCTAATAGTAATTGCTTTATATAATTGGGTGCTCTGGAGTTTAGAGTGTATATATTTAGAATTGTTGTATTTATTTATTGAATTGATCCCTTTATCATTGTATAGGGACCTTCCTTATTTTATTATTATTATTATTTTTTTTTTACTTTCCTTGGCTTGAAGTCCGTTTTATCTGATGTAAGTATAGCCATTCCTGCCTTTTCTGGTTTCCATTTGCATGAAATATCTTTTCCATACTTTCACTTTCCTAGACGATGTCTGTCTTTATAGGTGAGGTTAGCAGGCAGCATATTGTTGGTTCCTGTTTTATAACCCATTCAGCCACTCTGTGTCTCTTCATTGGGGCATTTAATCTGTTTACACTTAGAGTTATTCTTGATATATAAGGACTTGTTACTTCCATTTTGTTCCTTTTTCTGGTTGTTTTGCAGATCTTTTTTTCCCAATCTTATGTCTTCTTTTGTGATGAGGTTTATTTTCTAACAGTGTACTTTGATTTTTCACTATTTATTTTTAGTATGTCTCATATGTTTTAGTGTTATGGTTACCATGAGGCTTATGAAAACCCTGTTATAGTTATAACAGGTTATTTTTGACTAATAACAACTTAACTTTAATATCTAAAAAAAACACCACACACACAAAAAACAAAACCAAATCTGCTCTTTGCATCATTCTCTTACCCCCCACTTCTGGACAATTGTTTTAAGTTACATCTTTTAATATTGCCTATCTCTTCTATGGTTGTTTTATACGCTAGTGTCTTGTTAGGTTTGTCCTTTAGTCTTCGTATTAAAGATGTAAGTGGTTTATTTACCACCCTTATGACAATGGAGTACTCTGAGGTTGTCTGTGAACTTACTTTACTAATGAATTATGTACCTTCAGACATTTTCTTGCTGCTCATTAGCATCTTCCTTTTTAAGATTGAAGAACTCCCTTTAGTATTTCTTGAAATGCAGGTCTAGTGTTGATGAAGTCCCTTAGCTTTTGCTTGTCTGGGAAAGACTTTATTTCTCCTTCATATTTGAAGGTTAGTTTTGCTAGATAGAGAATTCTTGGGGACATTATCTTTCCTTCAGCACTGAATGTGTCATCCCATTCTCTTCTGGCATGTAGGGTTTCTACTGGGAAATCTGCTGAGAGATGTACTGGGACTTTGTTGATTGTTATGTGTTTCTCTTGCTACTTTCAGTATTTTCTTGTCTTTGGTTTTTGATAACTTGATTATGATGTGCCTTGTGTTGTTCCTCCTTGGATTGAATTTGATTGGCAACCTCTGAGCTTCCTCTACCTGGATGCTGCCATCTTTCTCCATACTTGGGAAATTTTCAGCCATTATGTTATTGAATATACTTTTTACAACTTTTCCTTTTTCCTCTCCCTCAGGCCAATTATGTGGAGGTTATTTTGCTTGAGGCAGTCACATATTTGCTCCATTTCTGTTTCATTTTTTCCTTTTTGTTATTATTTGTGCCCCTCTGATTTGATAAGTTCATGTATTCTATCTTCTAGCACACTAGTTCTTTCTTTTGTTTGATTAAGCCTGCTGTTGGAGGTTTCTGTTGCATTTTTCAGTTCAAAAAATATATTCTTTTTTTCTAGGATTTTCATTTGATTTTTTTTTTAATTGATTCAATTTCTTTGCCAAGTTTCTCATTCTGCTCCTGGATTGTTTTCCAGATACCATTTAATGTTCTTTCTATGTTTTCTTGTGATTTAGCTTCTCCTTTTTTTTTTTTTTTCAGATTGAAGGGTTATTCCCAGACATTTCATAAATCTGATGTTCTTTGCATCTGTTGCTGGTGCTTCATTTGTTGATATCATATTTCTCTGTTCTTTCTCAATCTTTGATGCTTGGGCATTTGAGGAGGGTGTAGCCTCTTCTAGGTCACACAGGTATTCTTTTGTGGTGTTAGACATTTACTAGTTAATATGAGAGCTTTGTCTCTGGTCTGTGGTTTTGGTTAATTCCAAAACTGAGGGAATTTCCTGTGGGGACCAACACTTGAGCACTGTGGTGGTACTAAATTGCTGATATGTTGTTGTTCAAACTGGATTTTAATTATTGGCCTTTATTCACTTCTGGGTCTTGTGAGGTCAGATATACTTGGGATGTGTGGAAATTCTGGCCGAGGACTGAGTCTTCTCAACAAACTGCACTGCTCTCGATTAAATCTTTTAATCGAGAGAAGTGGAGTGGGTTGGTAATTGGTCTTCCAAAAGTCCTTCTTATTTATCATCTATTAAAGTAGAGTAACTCGCTTGAAGAAGTCTTGGTGGTTTGAAAGCAAATCCTAACACTTAAGGAATTTACTCATGGACCAGTATTTGAAGACTGATCATTGGGTGCAAGTAGATTCACAAATGCCAAGAATTCCTGTGGACTGATATGAACATCCCAGAATCTAATGGGATAAGACAGGTAAGCTGATTTCTGTCTCTTATGTCAAGCATAAGACCTGTTTAAATTATTTAAAAAACAAACAAACAAACTTCTATAATATCCACACTGACTATCAGTACCGAATATGCCACTCAGGACATCTCACGACTTCGGATCTATTTCCTTTTGTAGCCTTACCTTCTAACATTCGCTCTCATGTCCCTGATGATTTAACTTAACTGTGCAGTCCTAAAATGTGCTCAGTCTTTTAAATCTCCATTTTCTTTGTTCCCGGGAAACTATTTTCCTCATCTCTGCACGTAAAAATGCACCTCCTTTCACAATCGATTCCAAGAAGTCTCAATTTTTAAAATACCAGTTTCTTTTAAATGGCATTTTGCAAATAGGTTTTTTTTTTTTTTAAAAAAAAAAAAACATTTTCTGATTACATAGGCAGGATAGTTCCTGTTTATGTTACACTATCTGATTTGACAAGAATATTAATAAAGATGCTACAAATGGAGAATTGGCTTTTAGGATGAGGGAGATAATTACCCCAAACATATGCACAATCACATCACAACTTTCTGTGTTGTTGCATGCTTGGTTTGAAGATTAATTTTGAGGTCAGGACATTAAGCTTGCTTTGTAATTTAAGACAAGATAGATACTGGGTTTTGGATCCGAAATCTGATTGTCTGTTGAAACTGTTGTATATAAATGACCTTTAAGGACTTTATATTTTTTGGCCAAGTTGAGATTTCATTATTATTTTAAAAAATTGTTCATTATGTTTTAATTGAAATTTTTTTATGGTAAGGCAGTTTGTAGAGAGGTTTTGTAGTTGTCCCTCATTGCAGCAGAATGAACCAACTGTGGAAGTGGTAATAGATCCATCCTTTTAAAAAGAAACAAGTATTGTGAGACCTCAAGGGTTAAAGACCTGATGAATAACAGTACATGAGTTGCAATAATGTTTGCTGTCATTTGTTAAATCTTATTTCAAAATATGTGTATGAGCATATACAAAAGTCTTTCAGCTTTGCATACATAATAAATACTCTTGGTATGAATGAGTGAGAGGATTATTGGCTAAAATCCCAAGTTATCTACCCAAAATGTTTACTTTAAAAATGTGACTAGAGATTGGCACTCAACAAAGGGAAGTTGAAGTTGGCCAAAGATCATTTTATGTTTAACAAGACTGTGCTTTCATGGAAAACAACTGAACTATCAATCAAAAATGATGTCAGTATCTAGTATATATTACAAATTTAGACATACATGTTAATATGAATTGGGATATGGTTAATACATGCCAGAGAAGGAAAAATAAAGTAATAACTCAAACATACATGTTCTCCAGGTTTCCTATAACATAAAAATAGTTCTCTATATTTTCCTAGATTCACAATAGGTATAGAAACAATGGGGGGTATAGTTTTCTTACAAAGCATGAAGGTAGTAAACAGGCCGACGTTGGTAGTTCTTAATACACTGGTCTGACATTATCTAGGCTTTCTTCTCAGGGTAACAAGATAGCTGTACCACCTCCAAGCATCACAATCTCGTAACATGCTCAAAGGCAGAAAGCAGGAGAAGAGGGAGTGTTAGTTAAACTTTTATTTATGTGCCTGTTGTTTTTATCAAGGAACAAAGGCTTCCCTATACAGTAGATTACACATCTTCTATCTCATTGGCCAGAACAATGGGTTGGGGGTCATCTCTTGCTGTGCATAAGACTAGAAACATTACTAACTGCAAAAAAGAGGTAGGATGATCATGACTGGCTTAAACCAATTATGATTATCCCTTGGGGCTAATCATTATGAAATTTTAAACAAAATTAGCACTTAAGAAGTGGTAGGAAATGGCTATCAGGCAAAATCTAACAATGTCTATGACAATAATATAATCTGAAAAAATAGCTGTTGTGTACAGTTGTCAATTCTTAAAAAAAATCTTGAAGAAATTAATAAACAAAAATGTGCATTCCCAGGAAGAATTATAAATTGAATATAATTATTTGAATTATGACAATGCAATTTGGAAGGCAGTATAACATACAGATAAAGATTTGCAAATGATTATCTTTTAATTTTCAGAGGAAAAAAGACGTTTCTTGCTTTGTTGGTTTTGAAGTTTGTAAAGAGGAAAAGCTGAGGTACATTTATTATCATTTGGCTGGAAACCAAGTTTTATAGGGTGACATTATCTTGGAGATACAGATTTAGGAACTTAGCTTGGCAAGCATGAAAATTGAGTTTCATCAGTCAACATGAAGATGATTGGATTTTCTTTTTAAATTAACTAGACAGATGCATAATCCAGGATGCTAAAGGATTTCTTTGTAATGAGACATTTCCCTTTTTGGTGACAAGACAGTGTTCATCCTCTGATACCTTTCTTTATATAATGTTCCTGGGCATCTAAATTCAGTAATTATAATTTGTTTGATGAACATGGAATTAAGAAGGCAAATAGTCTTGAGTGTCGTTATTTCCAAACCAGGAAAGAGTCTGAAATATCTTTGCACCATAGCATAATGTATCTCTCAAGTGATTGCATTATTTGTGTTTGCCAGAGTATGGATTTTAAGGGGTCTGAATGTTGATGAACATGGATTACCAAAACTTGTTTTCAAACTCACTTTTTTCATATTCTGTTTCTAAATATGACCCCTTGCTGATATTTGAATCTTTCCTTAGCTGTATTCATATTATTGACTGAGTTAAACAGGTTGATCCTATGACATAGAAGATATTCCTTCTCTTATATTTTATATTGTACCAATTAGTGTGAATTTTACAGGATAATCTTATTTTCCTTGTCTCTATATTCCTGTAGATCAACTTACTTTCTTCCTCACATAGCATATACTTGCGGTTGAAAAAAGAGAGATTTGAAAACAATTTAGAGAAAAGATTAAAAATAGTTAGGATTTTTAGGAAAGACAAAAGAAAAAGGAGAGCACCTGGGTTACAACTGAAAAACATTAGGGAAAATAAGGGCAAGCCAATTATGTTTGACCTCAGGGAAACAAGGAGAGGAAGGTGATGAGAGGGTCCATTGAAAGTAAATGAAGACTGTGGATATGAAGAGGTAACTTGGGGTTGGGAAGAAAAAACACAAGCAGATTGTACAGCAGGAGTTGGATTTTTTTTTTTTTCAATGCAGCATTGAGAGAATTAAATAAGCTATGGGTGTATTTTTTGTTGTCGTGGCAGGCAGAAAAGAGAGGTTTAGACGTGGGGCTAAAAGGCAGAAGGAGAGTCAGACCACAGTATTTCACTAAATTTTATCACTATGTTACAATCAAATCTGTTATATAAATTCTTATTTTTGGTGATACATTTGGTAAAGTACTCCCCTGGAGATACCAGGAATAGCCCCAGAATTAGTCCCACTGGAATTGTGAATTGGTAAAAGTCCTTACATAAAGTCTTGAGCAAGTCAAACTTCATTGCAAAAACTTCAAAGGATACAGGTTTAGCAAAGAATACAGGAACACATCTGATTAGGTCTATTTAGTTAGTGCTGCTTCTAGAATTTTCTCCAATTTGCTTGAGGAAAAGACATTCATGTGGTGGCAATGCCTTTCAGCTTCACCAAGGTGCAATCTACCAGGCTAGGAAGTTCTGAATGAGGGTTTCCTGAGCCTCTAGTACCCACAGCCATGTCACAGAAGGCTCCAGTATAGTCCCTGGCCATTCTCTGGTAAGCCATGCTGCCATGTTCAGCATTGAATCTCTTACTTTGCCATCGGCACCACGTTGCTATGTTTTCCCAGATTATATAATAATGACCAAACCCCACTTTTATGCAGCAACATAAAAATGACCTGTTATGAGCATTTTCCCCCTTTTCTTGTGCAAGAAAAAGCCAATGAAGAAGTTTCTAAGGAGATGAAACACAGCAGGCCTATCACCCTATTTTATCTAATGTCACCTTTTTCAGTCTCAAGCACCTAAATTATTCACCATTTCTATAGCCAGAAAGAATCAAAGAGATGAGGCTTCCAGTCAAGATGGTGGAGTAGATGGTTCCTAGTGTTGCTCTCTCCCACAAATCAACCAATTTGCAACTATCAAAAAGCAACAACAGGAGGCCCAAGATCTGTGCTGGAACAGGCAAGAGCCATGTGCTGCAGGACCCCAGCCTAGGTCAGTCCCCGCTGCTTAGAGAGGCTTAAGAGCTGCCAGGCCCACATGTCCCAAGTCAGTTGCACTGGAAGAGGCAGGTGCCATGGGACCCCCAGTCCAGGCCAGTCCCCACTGTACAGAGAAGCCTGAGAGCTGCAGGGTCCACAGGCCCTGAGTCAGTAGCTCTGGAAGAAACAGGTGACATGGGACCCTCAGCCCAGTCCAGTTCCTGCCAAGCAGAGAGGCCTGAGAGCTGCCAGGCCCACATGCCCTGAGTCAGCTGTGCTAGAACAGAGGCATTGTGGGACCCCTAGCCCAGGTCAGTCCCTGCTGCCCAGAGAGGCCTGAGAGCCACCGGACCCACATGCCCCAAGTCAGCTGTCTCCGAAAAGGCAGGTACTCTGGGACCCCCATCCCAGGCTAGTTCCCACTGCCCAGAACTGGTGGTCCCTTCAGGATCCAAGCCAGATATCAGGGTGAAACGAGTGGACTGTGATACTCCCTGCCACAATGACTAAACACCAAAGGAAAGATACCAGAAATATGAAAAATCAAGAAAGTACATCACCACCAAAGGAAAATAATAACTCTCAAGCTCTAGAGCCTATAGAACAGGAAGTCTTTGAAATGACTGACAAGGAATTTAGAGCAACAATTCTAAGGAACCTAAATGAGATACAAGAAGACTCAGTTAGACAACACAATGAAATGAGAAAAAATATACAGGATCTGAAAGAAGAAATGGGTAGAGAAATCAATGCCTTGAAAAAGAATGTAGCAGAGCTTGTGGAGCTGAAGGATTCACTCAATGAAATAAAAAACACAACAGAGAGTCTAACCAGCAGGCTAGAAGAAAGAAGAGAGAATTTCTGTCCTTGAAGACAGGCTGTTTGAATTAACACAGGCAGACCAGAAAAAAGAAAAAAAAAATTAAAACAATTGAAGAAAATCTAAGAGAGATAACAGACAACCTTAAGTGCTCAAATATCTGAATCACGGTATTCTACAGTGGGAGGAAAAAGGAAATGGCATTGAAAACATATTCAGTGAAATAATAGCAGAAAACTGCCCACGTATAGAGGAAGTCGCAGATCTTCAGATTCAAGAGGCCCAAAGATCCCCAAACATATTCAACTCAAAAAGGTCCTCTCCAAGACATGTTATAAGAATCTAAGAGATGAGAATTAATACATAAGACATTTAAAAAAACCTGAAAAATCAGAAAAATGTGGTTAAAAATTATGCTTTAAACTTTATTATTCTCAGTTATCTTAAAGTAAGTCAGTGTTGGGAAACAGATTAAGAACCAGAAAATCTGACTTGACCCTGTGGCTGCAGTTTCCTCAGTTGGTTGCTGCACTTGTATTAAAATTGTTAGCTTTCTTCTTGGTCTTTTTTTTCCATGTTTTGATTTAATGATCTAGATTATTATTTTTTCTAGCTATAAGTAAGGCAAGAGGGCAGTTTTTACTATTGTATGTTAAATTGTCTTTTACTTTACCTATATAGTGATTAGATGTAAAGGGTGATCTGAAGAAAAATAGGACTATTCATTAATTCCTTTTCATATACTTTATCTTGGGCAATCCTTCTATCCAATGTGTCTAGTTCTACTATGATTTTCAGTTTCAAAATAAGAATACAGAGGCCCAGAGAAAGCAAGTGACTACCTAAGGTCACTACATCATAAGTAGCACGAATGCAACTAGAATCAGGCACCCTAACGTTTAAGTCTGCTTTATTTCTACAATACTATCACATCACTTAACCCACTTTAGTAACTTGAGTGACTGGCTCTAATAGGTTAATTCATTTACTGTAGAATCCCACATGGAAGTTACAGAAATACCAAGGGAAGCTGATTTAACATGTTTCTATGCCTGTAGGGTCCCCTTACTTTGGATTCTCTTACTTTGCTACCAGAGGGATAGAGCCCCTCCAGTGTCTGTGCACTCACAGTGCTGCCACTCAAAGAGAGGCCTGTTGGCAGCAGGCCAAGTGTGTGTCAGTACAGCTCTATTTTCTAATCTTGACAATTATTTGTCGCATTTTAAGAACATGTGTGCGTTTGATTTGAGAAAACTATAGAGGCATATTGTGCAGAAAACAGATCCTGTAGGGGGAGAAAAAAGCAACACTTCTTACAAGAGGAGGCTTATGAATTAGTTTTCCACTAGAAAAATGTTTTAATATTGCATTTGATTTAAAAAAAAAAAAAAAAAAAAGAAGCAGCAGCAATACGCACCTAGCAAGGAGGGTGAGGAAACACTAGGCATAAAGCATCTGTTAGTCTATCAAATTAAATGAAGGATAGAATTAAAGAAAAGTTTTGTGAGATGAGTGTGAAAAACTTGTAAATGAATAGAGCCTAGAAACTGAAGGAAGTTCTGTGTCTGTAGGTAATAGCACACAGGGCTCCTGAGACCCTTACTCACTTCCTTGGATATTTTTGCCACACCATTATTAAACATAAATTATCAGTTGTTTTCAAGTAAATGATATTTCCTTTTACAACACTGATTTTAAAATAACAATTCTAAAAATCTTATTCAACCCTTATGCCATCATTAATGCTCAAGATAAAGCTAAGTAAAAGATTATTGAGCATAATTCACAAGAAATACCTGCTTCTTTTGTAATATTTTTGTTGGGTGCTATTGTTCTGGATTAAAAAAAGGAACAATCTGGACAGAAATTGAGTTAAAATAAATTAGGCAGTCTGATTACTGTCGTAGTGTTTGAAAGTTTTTAAATGTATCTAAATCTTGAAAATGTAAAATTATTGATTTGAGTTTGTTTTCAGACCAGTAATAGGTAACATTTTTCAAATGAAGTAATAAAGATAAGTCCCCATTTTAAGAAGTTTTTCTATCTAGGAATATGAAACTTCATAAAAGGTACACTAAATAATGTTCGTTTACTTTGCCAAGAGTCCTCACATCATTCCTCTAATGACAACATTTTTCTTATTCATTTATAATGCCTTAGTCCAGGAAATATAAAAATAAATTCCCTCATAAAATAGAATTAGTGCTCTTATATTAATTAGTATTAAAATTAATTTTAAAATTCTATGTGAGAGATTTTATTACAGTCTATGCTATGTTATCTGCACATCTGTGTTTCACCAGGCCAGACCAAACTAGGGAGAAAATTATGATTCCGCAAACAAGTAAAGGTTTTTCTGATGATTCTCTCTACCCACTAGTACAAATGCTTGAAGCCTCCTTCATCATTTTAGGTGTCTACAAGAGACATCTCAAGAGTGCTTATTAAGAACTATTCACAATCTCAGCACAATCTTCAAGTACCCACTCTCAGGAAGCTACCTAAGGATAACTCATCAACAATACCGCCTTCTGTGATAGAGCTCTCCCCATTCCTGGACTTGTAAGAATATCAGTTATCCAATGGAGAAAGAAAAAAAATCAAATAATATTCCAAAGCATATAATACATTTAATATCCTGTTCCTTGTATTTCACAACCTGTGCTTTGTCTTGTATTTTCAAATATAAGCATTTCTCTTGAAGCCCAAGTGTTCCTAAGACAAATTAGATATGACATAATTAGGGATATAGATTAATTAGGAAACATGCTTTGCATTCTGCCCCTGAGTCTCAAGGTGTTTTCTGCAGACCTCTTACATCAAAGACACCGTAAGTCCTTATTAAAATGCAAATTCCACGGTCCCATCACGGACTCACTGTATCAGCAAGTCTGGAATGGGGTCTGAAATCTGGCTTCTGTAGAATCTTTCTAAGTGTTTCTCATAAGTGTGCATGTGTAGAAACGTCTGTACCATGCGGGCCACTTCTGATAGCAAGTGGATAGGACAAAGAATGTGGTAGTATTTTAGCAGCAGGTTACATTATTTTAATGACTTGGTGTTTTATTGGAAATATGACGGGTTATAGGAATATGTAAGAAACACTGTGGTACTGAGAAAAGACAAACTTTTGCTCTTGAGCAAAGAAAACTGTTAAAGACTGGGTGTCTTAGGAATGTGTAGCTTCTGGATCTGATCTTTGGTTTTTACAGCTATGCATTTATAGTTATAAAAGCATTTTACTATTTAAATTCTTGCAGGAACACAACTTCTTTTTCTTAGTCTGAAGACCCCTTATCCTTAAATTCTTTATTTCACTGCTTTTTACTAGAAAATAAATATAATAAAACTTCTATATTAACATTTTGATTTTTTTGTTTTGAGTTCTTTTAGAAGCTCTCATGTTACAATAGAGCATGCTACTTTATTTAATGTTCATACACCTATGAGATATCCATTATCATTCTCATTTCATAGGTAAATGAACAGAGCATCAATGAGGTTAGTAAACTTGACCAAAATCACACAGCAAATAAAGAATAAAACCAACACCAATTCTAAGTTACCTGGTTTCAAATCCAAGGGACATTCTGTGACATCACACTACTCACTTGAAAAGACATATTTTGCTTCTCTCTAAAATGTACGTTCTTGTCCTCTGTATGCCTTAAGCATCATGATAAACCACAAGTGATATTCTTTAAAAACAGGTTGGTCAAATGGTTTTAATGGGAATACTCTTTTCAATAGAAATTCTAAGAAAAACTCCTAAAGTATCATTGTAGTGTGTGTGTGTGTGTGTGTGTGTTCCATGTTGCAAAGTAAATGAGGGATGCTTATACTTTGAGCAATATTTGTCTAAATGGTGCACTCTTTCCCACATGATGTTTATAACTTGTACTGCACATTTCCAAATGGAAAGTGGGCGCTGTCAGGCTAGTTGCACAAACATGCCTTTTCCATTTTAAAAGCATATGTGGAACTCTGCAAGTAATCAACCACAGACTACAAAAATGTTCTCTGATTTGAGCCTTCTGCACTATTCCAATTAAGGTGGATCTTTCTTTCCTCCATGGGAATTGCACTGTATAACTGATTACCAAGCACAACATGTAAACGGCTCTTAGAAACTGCAAATAGCCCATTATGGAGAATGCACCTTATTAACAAAGGTCATATTAGAATCTCACCCCAGTAACTAATCGCATCAAATGTACAGTACATCAATAGGCACATAGACTAGAAAGCAGTGTTTTCCAATTAAGTGAATCAGTTTGACCTTCTGAACTATAAATAAACTGCAGCAACAGCTCCTGATTAGGCTTAAGGAGTCTGACTTCCATTGCAAACAAATGCCTCAGAACTTAAGCATACTTAGAAAGTTAATCCTGTAAAGAGTCAATGAACAGATTTAAAATTTCAGCATTAGTGCTATGGATCTGAATTTCCTCAGATTTCTGCATTGCAGGCAGAATGGGAATGTATCCCTCTGAATAGATAAACAAGCCCTGATTAGTTTTCACCCTCCTTCAGTATAACTAATTTAACAGGAACAAACCTATTTTCAGAACAGAATAAAATATTTGCTTTTCTAAGTAATTACAGGACTTGGTTGGACTACTGCCCCACATGAATATATGCAATTAACTATACTCAGTGGAAACTTAAAGTACTTGTTAAAAGACAAATTTTGACCCTTGTTTATTTTTACTTGATGTCTATCCTAGAACTAATTCAAAACCCATTCACTCCATTTAGATCTGAAGTTAAAATCCAATCCAGTCATTTAAGGCAACAGCATTTTACTTAGTATACAAGGCTGACACTGATGACTCATTGCCAAAAGAGAGATCACTTGAGTTGTTCTTCTAGTGTTGGTAATGGATTTCCATAACCTTTCTAGGTCTCAGTTTTCTTGTCTGTGAAATGACAGACTTCGACTAAATAAGATTCAAGCTTCTTATAGCTCTAAGAACCTTCTTAGGTATGTCTGTATGTACATAGCTAACAAAATTTCAGGCATTGTTTAACCATCCCAAATAGAAATGATTAATTTTCAGCAGTATTAACTGCAATTTTTGTCAGAATTTATGGGAGGTAAGTGATAAGTAAATAAGAATGTAAACTCCAACAAATCCAAAGAAATGATGGCTAGTATATTTCCCTATTAGTAAGACAAGAGATTTAATAATTAGAGATAAAAACTCAGTTTATATACAGATCGCTTTAGAAATTTTGTGTGAAATATTGAATTTCTGAAAATGCCTTTAAATAACTATGTAGGTTCTTTCAATTTATATAAATGTCCTAGCCTAGGACAGCTGGTCTCTGATATGAGTTGACAGGGACTCTGTTCCTTCATACTATTTTTTCTTTTAGTTATACAGGAACATTGGAAACATCAGACTAGAAATCACTTGTATCAAATCCTATTATTTAAATTGTTGAGCTCTTCACTTATTGGATTTAACAATTCCAACTATTGCATGGCAGGGAGGGGTGAGAGGAGAAATATGTCCTTGAACAAAGGAACACAGAATATTTATTTCAAGTTAGGAGAAAAGATAATGTGAGGTTGATAGACTATGGGTTTTTAGGACATTCACAATTGGTCTCTACCATGTGAAGTTAAGGATTCAATATTTTATTTGACTGGCATAATGGTTGGAAAATGAACTTATTATCTGATATTCTGGGGGAAAATCTTGGCTTTTGAGAATACACTTCCTTCAAGTTTTGTATGTATGAATGCAAAAGTACCTGACATGCATACATACATGAAGTGAAATTATGAAGTGAGAACCATCTCTTTGCTGTCCTCCATTTATGTGCTATTCTGTGCCCCCAGGGGCTCTTCCATCCTCCAGATAGCATGATTATTTCATGTCAGAGAAAGGCATCTGACAGATTCATACAGAATCTTTTGTGACTTAATAGATCATTCCTTTCAGAAGACTTTAAATATTTAAAAGAGAGTTAGAGGGCTAACTTAAGTGACTGAATCTCTAATAATGATATGGTACCTGAATTGAAGAGATATTTGTGAAGATCTTCTGGATGCCTTTCCTATTCTACAGCAAAGGCAGGTGGCTGTTATTCTTCTCACAAGGCCATGAAAAGGATCTGAGTAATGTAAGCTCATGAGAGTTGGTGATTTTGTGCATTCTGTTTACTGCTTTTCCCCAGAACCTACACCTAACACACAGTAGGTATTCAAAAATATATACTAAATTTATAAATACTCTATATTAGTTTGTTTCTGTTGCCTCTAACAAAATACCTGGAACTGGGTGATTTATAAGAAAACAAAATTTATTTCTTAATTTTGGAGGATGGGAAGTCCAAAGTCCAGGGAACACATATGGTGAAGACCTTGATGGTGACAGTGACACAAGGGTCTCATATGGCAAAATGGCAGAGTAGAGAGAGAGAGAGATCCCCACATGCTCTCCTTTTAAAACTCTCAGAATCACACCATTATTAATCCATTCACTATGGCACGGTCCTACAATCTAATCATCTCTTCAAGACCCCACATTTCTATTACCATAATAGGACTTCCCACCCTCTTGGAACTTTCACAGTGGGGACGAAGCCTCCAACACATCAAAATTTGGAGGGGACACAATTCAGTCCGTAAATCCTCACAATTTTTTTAACTATCAAAATTTATGCATGTCAACCCAGGGCTGGTAGGTACTACAGAGATCTGACTGTGAGACATATTGGGAAGCCCAAATGTAAATGGAAACTTGCTTCAGAAGTGTAATGAGTAAATGTGGCTGAGACTGCCATGAGCTTACAAAAATCACTTTCTCTTCCTCCTGAGCAAACAGCTAGGGTACATTCCCAGCATCCTTGCATTTAGGTGTGGCCATGTGACTGGGTTTTAGCCATTTGAATATGGGCTGAAAAGACTTGAACTACTTTCAGTCCTAGCTCATAAAAACCTCCTGTATGATCCTTTATAATTTCTCTTCGCCCATTTGCTAGCTAGAAGAAGATCCAAGAGAACACTCCAAGCCCTGAGAGAAGACAAAAGGAGGCTGGAAGCTGAATGATGATGTGGATGGCTCCCAGTGGAGCAGGAAATTCTGTGTTAAATGAAGAACAAACTTTTATTTTGCTTAGCCATTATCATCTTTAATTGTATAAAGGAGAAAGAAAGACCATTCAGAGAAGTAGTGGTGAAGCAAGATAGGGCAACAGAAGCCAGGGCAGAGGGAACACAAACGTGGTTGGAAATATTGGTAGGCTGTGGCATACGAGAATTAGGCAAACAGATCATTTGCAGTTAGAGTCCAATGTTAGGAAATGAAGGAATTGGATGGTCTAGGTCAGCCAAATGAATGACAAGAAATGGAGTCACTGGCTGAAGACCCGATTGATATTGAGAAATCTTAACATCTTGGGCCGGAGTCTTTCAATGAAGTTAATAGGTATAAATATATAAGCGCAGACCTAACTGGTCATGGATGTTCATCATTTTACCAAATAAAACAAGATCACATGGCTTTATTGCCTAACATGTCTTTCCCGCTAGAACAAAGCTGCTCCTGCAACGCTGTTTCCAGGTAACATTGCCGTAGTTTCCCTCCCATCCTTCAAAATTTTAATTAACACTTTGCCCTTAGAGTTTTTACATTCAATAAAAATATATTTTTGGTAAGCCATTAATTTCTTAGTGGCTTCACCTGTTGCACTTAATTTGGATTGCTTATGTGTTTATGGGGCAAAAATGTGTAATAATGCTTTGATTCCTCTACCAACTTGCTTCAATGCCATTTTTGGGCCACTTCTCAAGAAAAGTTTAACTAGTTAGATTTTAATCTCTGTAAGTACTCACGGAGTTCAACTGTTATGCCTTCAGGGGGTCTTTCACTCAGAGTCCACTCTCAGCCTCCATTGTTCACCTGACTTACGTGTAAAATAACAAAAGCAAACCAAGAACACACACTATGCATTCTCCAGTCACAGGACTGCTCCTCTGGTACACTTATACCTAAACTTCTACATCTTCCCAAGCTTAACTGTGAGCTTATGGATATGCTATGTTTTATTCCTTTACTTCCTGCAAAGTAGATGTCCATAAATATGTTGCTGAAGAAAAAATCAACTAAGTAAATAAACATTGCCATTGCACTGTATTACTTTAGTTCCTAAAGCTAGTGCTGTGTAAAATTTTAAGAACATAACAAATGACATAGTTGTGATAGTGATAAATGAACAAAACTGTCTTAAAACTTTTTATCAAGGTATAATTCATGTATAGTTAAGTGTGTACGATGCATTAATCTTATCTGTATAACTCAACTAATGTTTCCCCTGTGCTTATGTCTTGGCTTCTACCCAGTTTGCCTGCACTTTAGACATTTCCATTATGCATCTCCCAGTCAACACCAGCTGTCTCTCTTCCTGAGGTAAATACTATTATCGTTCTATCATTTATTTATATATTTAAAAAATTACATTACATTTAAAACCAAATATTGTTGTTGTTCAAATAAAATATTTCCTGGGACAAAGCAAAAACTTGAAGAACTGATCTACAATATAAATTACTACCCAAATTCCAAACCAACCCCTGAGGGCCACTTAGTGAAAGATAGAAATTTAGAGATTTACAAGATGTAAGACCGAAAAATAAATTCAAAGAAAGCCACACTCAGATATAGCATAATCAAATTACTGAAAAATGAATATAAAGATAACAAAAATAAATAAAGCTTTATCTGTACACATGCATACACCATTTAGCATTTATTGCTATGGTAATCACAAATGATTGTCAATGACTGAAAGCTAAAGAAATGTTACACTGTGCTTGTAGGAAAAAACATTATAAGGTATAAATGAGACATATGCTTGATGAGACTGGTGACCTGACGTGTGTCTTTGAAAACCAAAATTTGATCCTTCTGCCCTAAATTCTCTGTTTCTCAACAAAAAGTAGATGAAAGGCAGAAAGAAATAAAAAAAGAATGTGATGAAGTACAAAGTTCAGTTGGAAACCATCTGTTTGAAGCTTGATTCTTTTTTTTTTAATGCTGGAATACTCAGTAATATTATGTTAAAAGGTTCACTGCTTCTTATGTGGAATGGACTCCAGTTCCTCAGGGTATCAGGCAAATACTTTGGAAGAAGAGGAAGACTTAGGTTACTTTGTCCATGAAACTATGTGGGAATATAATCAGGAAGTATCTCTCTCTACTTTAAGATACAAGAAGAACATGAAAAGTGAGAGAGAGGCTTTCCTATCAGGGCAAAGGCAGCATGCAGACTGCTCCTCTGAGTTAAATGCTTGCCTGTGTTGCAGTTGGGTCATTGCAGCTTGGGCAGCATTTTTCCTTCAGCTTTTTAGGATTCTACTAAGTTGAGATTTCAAAGACAGAGTCGCAAGTTCCTCAGAATGGAAGAGGAAGTTGTTCCAGCTAACTCTTCCTCTGAGGCAAATGTTTGCTGAAGAACAGCCATTAATTAATCTGGGGACAACAAAACCCTTTTCCTGTCCTATCTGCAGTTAATAATGCCTGACTAAAAGTTATGTTCTAACCGTAAATCAGGGCAAACAAAACATATCACAAACTTATTTTTCTCTCAAGTCCCATAGTTTGGTATGTGTCTTGTTTTAATATTCCCACTTGGGGCTGCACATCTAATGTCATCTTTGAAAACGTGCTAGCAAGCTTGAAAGTATTGGGGCTTTTAAATACATTTTTATTACAACAGAGGATTTTAGAAAATGAAATCGGATGCTTCTTACTCAAGACATAATGTGAAAGCATAATTGTGAATAAGAATATGGCAGTAGAATTTATGCCACATAATAGTTTTTTCTTAATTCATTATAATGTGTAGAATATTTTTTTCTTTCACTTATGAGAACTATTTTTATGTTGCTAGCACATTTTACATGAGAATGTTATTTCATGGTTTTTTTTTTCCTTTGGAAGATCTTATATAGTCAAACTTATCTATAGGGAGGGGGGCTTGGATGGTCCACTAATAATGTATAAGGAACTCTGGCATTGCTTTCCAAAATATAACAGACTATTAGGAATAATATTGAGTAAAGGTCTAAAATTCTAAAGAAGATATTTTGGAACCAAGGGGAGAATTGGTGATTTGGAAATTAACTCATCATTCAGATGTGTAATAGTTTGATTCAACCAAAATGGGCTCTTTTTAAAATATCAGCAATGATGGTAATTATGGGTTATAAATTCATAAACTTACCATCACAAGAAACAGGAAGCCACATTGAATACATTAGGACAGTCCAGCTAAGCTACCAAATGCCCTTGTAAATTGGACAAGTTACTGAATTACACTGAGAACTGTTTCTACACAGTAAAATGGACAGATTGAGTTAGGCCCATGTTTTTCAAAATTTAACACAAGGATCCATTAGGATTCTTAGATGGGGGATTTTATGTGGAGAACACAGGTATGCTAGTAGAAGCTAAACTGAGTGGTCAACTGCCATAATGGGAATGTTTGTAACTTGTGGGAATCTTATGTCTCCAGGATTCTAAAAATAAATAAGAAAAAAAAATTATGATGAATCTAGTGGTTTTCTTCCTTACATTAGGAAGCAGACTTTCATCATAAAGACATAGAAAGTACACCTTAGTTAAAGAGAGAGTAAAGGGTAAATCAGATCTTTTATCCTAAGCCTAGCTGTCATCAGAGATAACGGTAGGAACGAAAGCACTATGAGCAACACTTATGATGATTTCCCTTGGAGAAGGGTCTTCTGTGTATCCTTATCAGGAAAATTAGCAGTCACAGAAGCCTACACTGTGGCACCCATGGTGTATAATATTTTGAGAACATCTGGGCAACAATCGGGGAAGAAAGTAACAATGGAAGAAGGGATTCAAGAGGCCAGAAGTAAACAGAAATAAAGACTCCAGTTTTGTTGATTTAGACAGGTACTTCCTGTAACAGTGGTGATAGTAACAACATGGCAGTTGATGGGACCGAAAGAGGAATAGGGAGAAATTTCAGGGCCTTCAGTGGCATGCAGTGGCACCTCTCAGATGGCATTAGTGGCAACAGTAGAAAGAGTGGTGGTGAAATGGTGCTTTGAAAAGTGGTGCCAGTTTGGTGACAATGGTAGATTCAGCATGAGTTATGTCACAGGATGCATGGCCTGCTTCAAGAATGATGATAATGAGACTCCTGGAAAGCAGCATTCAGGATCGCTGTTGTTGCAAATCATTTGGAGACTGTGGGAACACTGGTGAGAGGAGTTCTGGTGATATCATGGAGAGAGTGTGTATTAGTCCATTTCTGTTGCTTATAATAAAGTACACCAAACTGGATAATTTATAAGAAAACAAAATTTATTGCTTACAGTTTCTGAGGCTGGGAAGTCCACAGTCCAGGGAAAACATCCTTGGTGGTGGTGGCAGTGACCCAGGGGTCTCACATGGCAGAAAATGTCAGAGCAGAGAGAGACTAACATCTCATGTGCTCTTCTTTTAAAGCCCTCAGAACCACACCCATGACCACCATTTATAATCCATTCACTAAGGCATGATCCTACAATCTCATCACCTCTTCAATGCCCCAGCTTTCAATTACTGTAATAGGATTTCCCACACTCAACACTTACAGTGGGAATTAAGCTTTTAATGTTTGAACTTTGGGGACACAATTCAATCAATCCACAGCAGAGTGGTTCTGCTAGTAGAGGGAGACATATGATTAGGAGGATGGAGCAGTGATTGCTGCTATGAAAGTGATAAATCTAAATTAAACTCTGCATGAGTGGAATCATATGTGATTTTTCTGAATGGCTAATGATATACCAATACTTGTGGGACACTGCCCTTTGGTATTAGTAGATATGGTAGAACCTAAAACTGATTTTCTCATAAAAGATGGGACGTTATTGTAATTATGTTACATAATTTGTAGTTTCATTTGACCAATTCCCACAACACAATCAATGAAAAAACTATAAAAAGCCAGCATGTAAATTTCTAGCTTTAATTTTCCTATATAAACTATTATTCAACTATTATTGAAGATGACAATGGCTTGTGAATAAAAGGAATAAAATCAAACAGGCTAGAATTCTACTTCCAGCTATGATGAAGTAACTAAGATTAGAGTAGCATTCATGCCATACACAGCCAGAAACCTGGACTCATTATATGAGGCAATTGTTTTCAGGCCTTGTATAGCAGATTGATCTCTGAGAGAAAAGAAATTTGTCAGGTAAGTCCCATGATGCCTGCTCTACCTGGGGACGATTTCAAGATGCAAATTTCAGATAAATGTTTGCAAAGACTAAACATTGGAATAATTAAATATAAATATAAGAGTGGCATAGGAGGCAAAGGGCAAGGAGGCAAAAGGGCAAAAGAACAAGAGAAGTAAAATAATGAAGAATATCTTGAAATTATGGATGCATTTTTATGTTTTGAACTTGCTTGTGTGTGACCTTCCCTTTATTCAGGCAGAGATATCCATTGCCTCAGGTAGTGTAAGATTTTTAAGGAAAGAATTAAAATAAAAGGGAAGAGAACCAATTCAGATTTTGATTTTCAGATTAAGAACCTGAAGTCCATGATATGTCATTCTGTTGAAATCCAGGGACAGTTGAAATTGGTAAAGGTTTTCTTATCTCCAAACCAGTTCTACCATAGGGTTCATTCAGGTGGAGCCTGACACTCAGCTGTCACAGAGCACCACCCATGTCACTGACAGCTTAACAACTTTGAAAATATCCTGTATTAGGCTGAGCCAACAAAATTGCCAAATTTCAACTATTTTAAGATACAAAAATGGAAAGTTTATATAATTGAAACTAATATTATGTTTTTACCTTTTTGACTCCATGTTTGGGCAATTTATATGTTTATTATGGAAATTTCCTGCACATGACATTTAAAGGTTTTGTTCTAATGAAAATCATTACTGAATTCATAAATTAATGTACCATTCTGTTTTGACTTAGAAAGGAGAAATGTTTGATAACTTATTTCTTGATCTAACAAAATTTAAAATAAATGGTGTTTCTGCACAAGAGTCTTATGTTTTATTTTCTTGAAATTGAAAGAAAACATTCTCTTTTGTAAATGGATCAGATAAGTTGATATGTGATATTGTCCTTTACATCATCTGCCATTTATTTATAGGACTTAAATGGCATCACAGAATTTACAGTATAAATGGGCAAGTATCTTATTATATGAATCATTATATAATAACTAAAAATCACTTAACCCACAAATAAACATTACATAGATATAAATTATCATAATTATAGTTATAAATTATCAACTAATTGTTTTAGCCAATTATTTTTGAGCAATTGCTCATTTGTTGTTATGGAAATTATATCAGTACAAAAATTGTCTATTGTTAAAATCTGATGAGTTTATCACACACTATTCTTTCAAATTCTTACATATTGTAAAATGGTTTCTCAGCTATTATATATTATTTTCCCCATGTCAGGATTAGATGATAAGTTTTAGAGAACAAAATGGAAAGCCATCAGAGAAGTAAATGAAAGAAAATCTTATGCTTCATTTGAATACAGTTTTGGAGAAAATAGATAAAATACTATTAAAAGGAGAAGATTTCAGAGCTCGTATTTTCAGTATAATATAGCAGTAATATGTCACTGATGGAGAAGGATGAAAATTTAGCTTCTACCTCCACGCCAACCATAAGTGACAAATTTCAAGAAAAACTGAGATAAAATCTAAATGAATAATGCATTAACCAAATATATTTTCTGAAGACCTAGATACCTGCCAATGTTCTTTGAATACTAAACAATGAAAAAGTTTTAAATTACAAAATGACAGAACAGACATCAGAAGCATTAATGAGCTCTTCCAGATGTTAAAAATACGGTAGATCTTGGTTACTTTTTTCTGTACTATACATATTCTGTATATTTTCTATGTTACAAATTAGGCAGGGATGGAAAATATTCACCTGAAAAATGAGAAGGGGCAAAACATAAGCAGCATTTATAAAACACTCTTGGTATAAACACGAAGAGAGTGAAGATAATGGTAAGTATTCGAAATTTAAATCTGATAATCTACTGAAGCTTTCTTAACAGAGTAAGTGAGAATAATATGGATATTGTCAAGATCTTGTTGAATGAATCATATACGTAATTTAGTTATTGCCAAGGCAAAGACTAGGGTTCAGTGGATAATCCAAGAAGCTCTACGGTTTATCATGGGATTTCTTTCTATTGCAGAAAGTATATAAAAATGAACCTGTTGGGTTACTTTTTTCAGTCATAGAAGGATCATATACCTTCTAAGAGAGTATTTAAAGAAGAATAAAACCAAACTACATATAGAGATAAGAAAATAATTTGAGATGTCAGAGATACAACAGTGCTGCACATATGATTGGAAAAGAGAATAGAATATCCTCAAGATAGTTTAAAGTATTTGACATTTCTCATTCTGTGCATCCTGTAAATCTGGTGGTAAACAATGTGGTAAAAACTTTATTGATTCTGATACATTTACAAAACTTTCAGCTTGGACAAATTCTGAAGTAAACTAAAAATACATTTATTTACATAAACTTGAAAACATTGTCAAAATGGCAATGAGAAAGTCAAATTGATGTCTTCATGCCACAGAATGTTTATTAAAAGATATGATTCTAATGCTGTTTTAGAAATCATTGATATATTAATAACGATCTAGATTCTGTAGTGAAGAATAGATATACTTTAAAAAATATGCTTTTTACATTTATTTGATCTGTATTAATAATTTAAGCAGTATTGATGCATGAACAATAGTCAATTTTATGAGTCCTCGAAATCACTGAAGAGATTGTGAAATTGTCTGAGGAAACAATTTGTTGGAATTTATGAAAATATGGTTGATGCTAAATAACTTACAGATTACTATTGACACCAATTTCTCCAATTCAAAACACACTAGAAAAAAATACTTGCTTTGACTGTGAGCAATCAACACATCTAGCACTCAAATATAATCTCAAAGTCATTTTTTTATGTCAAATGCAATCTTTTCCTAAAAAAAATGTTTGCTATGTTAAAAGAATTAGATTAGATTTTCTGTGTTTTAAATGGCACACATAGACACCAATGACATTAATGTGTGAACATAGTAAGACAGGCACTATTGATATTTTAGGTCTCGAAGAACTAAAATGCTTAAATTTTACAAAACTAATTACAGCTTCCACTATAGTTTTTCAATATATTTAGACACAATTTTTCTAGATACCCTTTAAAATACCTTTGTAGCCCTTTGACTATATTAACTTTGCCAGTGAAGAAAGCAGAAACTCATAAAATGTATTTAAAATTATTTAAGGTTCAGCATGTTACACTCAAATGCAGCCATTATTTTTAATAGGAAATGAGTATTGAAGCAAATACACATGGAAATTGCAATAAACACTTTTATTTCCATGAAAACAAGGAGTGTAACTCTTTTACCACAAATTATTATATCCTAGTGACCTTAAATTTTAATAATTTTAATTAAAATTTCAAAGTTGCTATATTAATTTTGCATTTTTATTTATATAATTTGTACAAAATGACTTTATGTTTCTTTTTACTGTTATTGTTAAGAAATTTTTTAAAAAAGTACTAGCTTTCATTGCTGTTTTTTACTTGAGGAAAATCTGGTTTGTTATTAATTGCCCCTAGCCATTCTGCTACAAATACTCCCTTTTACATTTCAAGAGTTTCATGTGGGGGACTCAATTAACAGAAATTTTTATAAGCCATAGTCAGGATATACGACATATCAGGAAAGTTTACAGTACACAAGGAGATGAAGGAGAAAGCGCTTTGCTTTGTAAATGGGGTCAGAGGGAGGGTGACTATTGATGAGAATATTGCCTGAGACCAGCATGGAAGTAAGGAGGAAGAAGTAAATGAAAGACTTAATGTTCATAAAAATTGATGAGGTAGGTTAGAAACATTAAGCAAATGCCCTAAATACAAGAAATTATTTGCCTGACCAAACATTCATTCTCTTTGCACTTTACACTACCTCTTGGTAACAAAAATTACTTTTATAATTGTTTCTGGAATAAGAAAAACAGGTGGGGTTGAGAAAGGAGAAGAGAGGGAGGTCCTGGCCCAGAGTGGGAGAGGAAGGGAGGGAAGGAGGAAGGGGGGGAAGGAAGGAAGGAAGGAAGGAAGGAAGGAAGGAAGGAAGGAAGGAAGGAAGGAAGCTAGGCCCACTACTTGTGGTTAGAGGTAAAACTACTAATGAGAAAATCCTGAAGAGATCAGAACTTCTCAAATTCTTTATGTGACTGTCCCCTCAGTCAAAGCAAATGATGTCGGGAAAGGAAGAGGAAATATTCCCCAAAGATGAGAAGATTAGAAGGGAATGATTGGATTCTAAAAGTGAGTTTTTATATTTCTTTAGTTCTGTGATTAGATTCTATTCTACAAGACAACTGTGGAAGAAATATTAGAGTAGCTTTTAAGAATTGTACAGACTGAGATAAATGCCAGAAAAGAATATAGAAAATTACAAATCCAATTTCACCACGGAGGTATGGGCTGGAGAAAATAGACTATCAGATGGATTTATAACTGATAGTGTCTAAACAGTGATGATGGATGGCTTAATTTCAAACTGAAAGGAGAATTTCAGCACAGAAACAATGAGTTTGTCTCTCAACATTTTATAGCAATGGTCTATATTTTATAGCAATGACATGGAGAAAGAGGGGACATGTTTGAATTTGTAATTTATGCAAAACAGAGGGATAGTAAAATGTTGCATGGTAAAAACCAGATTCAAATTGATGTCAATATATTGCTGTGATGAATTAAACATAAAAAGATAATATATAAACCATCCTGCACTATATTCAATAAAAACTCCAAACTTCACAAACATAAAATGAGGGATACGGGGCTTATTCCTGTGGGCTTTCAGATGACCTGAACCTCAGTATAAATTGTTATTGTCATGTGGCCGTGGGTAAATCTACTTTGAGTCCAGACTTTATTATAAAGAGGCACATTATCTCAAAAGAAGAAATGTCATGACTAGTTCTATACATCAATCTTTCAAGGAGACAGAGGAAAACAAACGAACAAATAAAACAGGATGCATTTGGAGAAAGCGACCAATCCAGGGTCAGAGAGAATTGCAGACCTTTAAGAAACCAAGCCTCATCTCTTCTTATATTTAAAAGCATGTTGGATGAAAAGTGAACACACTTACTCAGTGGGAGCTCTACTTCTGTGGAAATAGTGTTAATGGACAGAAATTATGGAGAAATTGATATTTGGTTTAATTTAGGGCAATATCTCTCACAATCACAACTGCCTGAATAGTAGGTTCCCCGTGACTGAAGGTCTTTAAACAGAAGTTTGGTGACCTGTTGGAACATATTTAGTATTGTTTGTTGCTTTGCCACCTGTTCCCAGAACAATGCTTGGCACAAATCAGCCATCAACAAATATTGAATGAATGATTGAATAGAACTGAGTCACTTGTAACCAATATATATGTAACCCTCCTTACTGGTCAGGTACAGCTAATTTTCTAAAACTCTCTAGAAGGAAGTTATTTTCATCTTGTAGCTCAGAGAAACAAAGCTAGCAAATGGAAAATCACTTGCCCAAGTCACCCAGCAAATGAGTACAGGAGCAGGATTCTAATTGTGGTGTACCTGTCTCCTGAATCTGATTCAAGCTTCAGAAGGTGGTTGACACAGATAATTTATAAGGTTCCTTCACCAAACATTCCATTACATAAGCATATAGGAAGGGTTTGAGTTTACCAACTCTTATTACATTAGAACCAATTTGTTTACTATATTTGTTAGCATGGAGGGATAGGGATTTGGACTCTGAAGCAATTACATATACATTGTGGGCATTTTCATTAATTTGCAGAAAAAAGCACAGGAAGACAGCCAAACAGACTTACTGCAGTGTGGGGTTGAGTAGCTAGAGGCCAAGGTGGTGCTGGGGCTTTATTCTGCTTTGGGTGCAGAGAAGTGTACGGAGATAGCAAAAGGTACAGCCAAAGACAGATTGCACTAGCTTGCATTCTTTTTTTTTTTTTTTTTTTTTTTTTTTTTTTTTTTTTTTTTCCATGCCCGCCC
>NW_007729978.1:76784-129331 GCF_000696425.1 Galeopterus variegatus
TTTTTTTTTTTTTTTTTTTTTTTTTTTTGTCTTTTTCCATGTCCGGCCACGGATCGCAACCCTCAGTGTTGCCCCCGTACCGGACCGGGGACCGGCAACGGGATCGCAACCCTCGGTGTTGCTCCCGCGCCTCGCTCAGCCAGTGAGCGGGAACCGGTCTGTATGTGGGATCCGAACCCTCGGGCGGGAGCACTGCCGCTCTTCCCAAGCGGAGCACTATCCAGTGCGCCACCGGGCCGGCCCTAGCTTGCATTCTTAAAAGATTTAAACTGCTGCTTACATTTTGATTAGAAATACAGAGTGTGAGCTCTTTGAGGCTAGGTTTCATACCTTATTAATATTTGCATCCTCTGAGTCTTGCATAGTGATATACAGCCTTGAACAAGGAATATGGCCAGGGAAGGATAAATATTTTTCGAATGCCATTGTTAGCTGGAATGGTGCTATGAATGCCTAGCTCTTACTGTAACAAGCCCTTGCATGTTATGGTAACACTAAAGTTTACCAGTAGCTTATCTTTAAGATTTAACTAAAATGTTATTCTAGAAAGTTTTCCATGACTTATTGGCATGATTATTTTTGTTTGTTTGTTGTTGTTTAAAAATTATTTATCACCCTGTGTTTCCCTTTTATAACACCACTGTGACACAAACTGTAATGATCTCTTTAATTATCTGCAAACTTCTTCCTGCTTGCTCACACTAATATTGACTCTGAATTCCTTGAGGGTATGGTAACCATGGTACTCATTTAGGTATATCCACAGTGCCCAGCATGGTGCTTTGCAAATAGTAAATGCTATCAAAGCAAAAACTACACCAGACAAAGTTAAGCAGGTCACAATTTATTCAAGCCTACTGCAGTATAGGAGAGAGGCCAAAACTTAGTCTGAGCTCAACTGAAACAAAGGGCTGGAGAGTTTTAATAGGTGGGGTGGGATGATTATAAGCCACTAAGCCACATGTTCTTTCTAATTGTAAGCTTTTTCCTATCTTCACGACAGGGGGTGGTTTTTCAGCTTGAAGCAAAACAATTGCTTATATTAGGCTCCTATCCTCCCACAAAAAATTAGGAGATAGAGGCACTGTGTTCCTTGAGTACATTTCAAAGTCATGGCTCCAGGTCCTTAAGAAAGACATTCCTGGATTGTAAAACTGGAAAGAGGCTTTTTAAAAGATTTACATTTCAAAGGAGTGGAGAAAGAATTTATAGTGGCAAGTTTTCTAAAGTAAATGTTCTAAAGAAAAGGGAAGTCAGGGACCTAGTATCTGGAAGAAGGCTGTCTAATATTTAGTTAAGCTGAGGGGAATATTTGGGCCATTCTGGTCAGTGCTCAGTAAAAGTCAGTTGGATGAATGAACAAATAAACAAATAAATTTTATTCTTCATGGTCATAATTTAAAATGTTTTAGTTAATTGAAAAAGTAACTTAAATATGTCAGTACTTCAAAAAAGTGATTAAAACAGATATAAAATAATATTTAAAAGCCTTTTTCAATCTCTATTGCTCATTTGATACATTATTGTGCATAAAATGCCACACACCCCAAATATATTACATGTAGAATGTGCATAAACTTTTTGAAAAATTAAAAATGGCTACCTACATTTTTTCAAGTGCAAATATAGTTTATAAACCATTTACTGCAGTGGAGCATACAATGATATGTTAAATGTCTTTAAAAAATTATTCTTTCAGAAGCTATTCTATTTTCAACATTTTTGTTTATTCTCAAGTCAAAAACATTACATGTCTCTGAAACATTATACATAAACTTTCTCTGCAGTAGCTGTGGCTATAAAATAGAAATAATAATGTTTTCTCTTTCTACCTTGATGGGTTCTTTATGAGGAGCAAATGAAAATGTGAAAGCACTTTAGAATTGTAAAAATAACTGTAGACATGCAGAGAATTATTAAAATGAATAATGAACATATAAAGTCAATTTTGAAGGTATTTTCATTTTCTTTAACAATAATATCTAAAAATGTAATAAGATATAGAGACTCAGGCTAGCCTGGAAAATGGAAAATAATATTTGGTAACCATTACCTTAAAATACGTGAGAATCTGAGTTAGTGATATTTGTGTTTAAATACTGAATTTTTAATAACACATACAGTTAAAAACTTTTAAAATACACTGATTTTTTTTAACCTCCACAAACGTGATAATGTATAGAAGAATAATCACCAGGGAGATAGTATCAAATGCCTGTTAAGATCAGAAACTTTATTTGGACTCAGGTAATCTGTATTCAAATCCCAGATTTACCATGTACAGGTCTATAACCTTAAACCAATTACATGAACTTTCTAAGCCTCTGGTTTATCATCTATGAAATAGGAAAAATATTTACCTCCCAGGGCTGTTGTAAGGATCCGATGGGATAAAGCATGTAAAGAATTGAGTGCAGTGATTGACCCATAGGAAATTCTGAAAAATTGCAGAAAATTCACACACACACACACACACACACACACACACATAACGTATGTATATATAATCCTAATCTGTGCAGGTTAACTTCTAGTTATATTTCATTGGAACTTCCTATGCTCTTGAAACAGTTCTTTTTTTTTATAATTGACAATATTTTCCTTGTAGTCTTTAGTACATAATTCTTTGACATGTAAATCTTTTCTGTTTTATTATTAGTGCAGAAATTTTAGCAAGCCTCATATAATATATCATTAATTTTAAATTGCTTGAAATAAAGACATTTACCAAACAATATTGGGAGAATGCATCAGTGGTACTGTAGTACAGAAGTGATGACACTGGACTGGAGTCTTTGAGCCCCAGGTTTTCTTTTATCATCTGTCCTTCAACAATAACTTGTCCTCCAGAGACCCACTTAACTGATCTGTAACCATTAAGATCATTAAAAGTACCCGAAAAGATTATTGTAAAGATCAAAGGAAATAATACAATTAAAAATGCTTTATGAAAGCTTGGCTTTAAGCCATTCTGCAGAGAAAGAATGGACCTTCACCCAAAATTTGATTTGGATGTGTAGACTGTTGATACTAGACACACACAAAGAGGTTATAAAAAGGTTTACGACACACATAATGAAGCTTTCTGGGGTAGCGCAGGACAGGCCTCTCAAACAGGTCAAAAGTGCCTTGAGACAGCAAGAAAAGGTGACTGGCTTGGGATTTTTATGATGGATAGGGGATGGGATTAGGGTAAGGGTCCCACGCAGGCAGAGGCTTGTATGGTTTGAACTTAGCTCTGGCACCAAAGGTCGTGCCTGGAATTTCTTAGCAGTTTGTCTTGATGTGGGGCAGAGGAGGAAGAGGAAGTGGTAGGATACTAAAGCTCTTATAACCAAGCACCACAAGTAGACTTGAGATTTATGACAGGGCAAAGAAAAGATTTTATTATTAAACTGTCAATGCAAAAGTGCTGGTGTTGGTTGCTACCCAACAACCATTTCTGTCCCTCTTCCTCGTAGAAGGACTGACTCCCACAATGGGACGTGAGAGGAAGTCTGCAGGAGGGCTGCTAGGAGTGATAGTACTCTCTAATAAAAAGAGATGCATGGAACTAAATGCTCCATTTCTTTATCATAAGGAAATTTTTTTGTGATTCAATTTCATAATTGAATAAACTAATACATATAAATTTTAGAGTTGCTCAGGAACATTTTAGTATGAACTCAAAATATCCCATGTGTTCTAAAAAGTCACTGTGCAATGTAGGATAGAGAAAAATAATTGAAAGCAAATAATATGGTTCTTTGTGATAAATCATTTTAATAACACTGGCTATCTCCTGGTAATCAAAAGGTCTGATTGTTAGTAACAAAATACCTTGGTAAAAATACCTTGCCACTTAATAAATACAATTTGTGGAATAGATACAAAATTTCAAATGGCTCTCTGAGGATGTCATGCCGAAAGGCCCAGAACCTGTGAATATACATTACATGGCAAAAGAGACTTTGCAGTCCATGAGAAGAGAGTTTTAGGAGGAGAGTCTCATATCCTGCAAATGTTATTTCATATTTGGCTGACTCATCTTCATACTCATGATCTTAACCCTGAGGCATGGACAAATGTAACCATACATAACTGACTTAATGGTTTCCCGCATTAGTCTTACTGAGGTGGCATCATAGAGATATAACCTTTGAATATCTGACTGTTTTCCTAGCAAATGATTTTGTCTACAGTCTCTAGAACTTATTGCAGCAGTTACAGCTTATTGATGATGGAGCATTATACTCACCTGTCTTTCCCATGAGCTCTAAAATTCTGTATGTAAATTCAACAGCATGAATTTTCATGAACTTAAAGTATCAAAAACTATTATTTTTCTTTTCTATTAAAACCCAGGAAAGTGAAGAATTATAGATCCTTCTTCATTGTCAAAGTCCTAACATCAGCTTTTATTTAGTTTTTTAATGTTAATTATTAGAAAGATGCAAGCAATGAATAAAAAAAGTTTTGAATAAGCTTTTTTTTATTTGCTTTGTTTTGTTTTTAATTTTAACTATTTGTATTGTGGAATTCTTTTTCCCCCATTCTCCCAGTAACTCTTCTTCTACCTTTCTCATTATTTTTGTTTCTTTTGTGTGACATTTGAGGAAGAAATGTTGAAAGCTGAAGTGCTCTTTCACTTGTTGGTGGATGCAACTTCTAATGAGTATCCTTTGAAAACACAATTACATAACACTAATAAAGGTGATAATGAATCACTGTATACCCCAAGGTTATATTTTTGATTTCTCGATCTAATCACTTTGCTAAAGATTCCTCAATCCACAGACTATAGGGAAACATGAGTCAAAAATATCCATTTCTTTCCTCTTATTTTTTGTACTTCTCTATTTCTCAAATTACATGGCAAAATTTATTCAATAAATGTTTGGAAAATCGTATATTTCTTCTCAAATGAATAAATAAATTGAGGCTGGCTCAGTTTTTCCTGAGGAATGGTCCCTGTCTCAGAGTCCATTTCTAAGCATACATAGAACATTTTATAGTTATATAGGCAGCCATACATGATTGTGCACAGTTTTTGCTAGTAAACTGTAATTCTGAAACCATACCTGTAAGTTACTGTATCCATCTTAGAATACCATAAAACCTGACATCTCGTTTCATCATTTTGGGTTACTGATTCCTTGCCTTATAACCCTCATCATTAACAATGAGATGAAGAAATCAGTAACTGATTTTTTCCTACAAAAATCATGAATCTTGTAAACTTCATTTTCTTAGATGTATTCTAAGAGCATTTGTACCAAAATGACAAACTTGGGAAGTCCAGATTATGTCAAAACTATTTGTGATGGAAAACCTTCCAATACTTTACTATTAAGTGATAACTCTATTTTGGTGGACCATAAACTCCTATTATTGTTAATCGCCATGTCTCCTGTGACATCAAAGTGTCAGTGCTATATTGGTGTCTTTAAGCTCAAAGATGCTGCATACTCTTAGAGGGTGTATTTCCTAGTTCCCAACTTCTAGGAAGTTTTTGCATTTTGGTTCCACTGCATATTATAAGAAACCCTTTTTGGGTACTACTCACAAGTGGGGGTGGTGGAAAATGTCTCCAAGTAGCTCACTTAATATTATTATTTATAGCATATATAAATTGTTCAGTTAGCATGAGATTAGTATATTGCCATATGACATTTGGTTTAAGGGACCAGGGAATATCTGGGTAAAGAGAGATCTTTTGTAACTACTGAAGAACATTATTATACATCCAGGACTAAAAGTTGACTCACAGAGAAAATAATATGCAATTTTGATAAATGTTCTCATAATTCTAATCTAATAAATCAATACAGTTAAGTTCTACTATAGCACTCACTTCTTTCTTACAGCAGAGTTAGTCATTTTTACACATCTATCTTCTGTACTAGAATATCACTAATTGAGGAATATGTCATATGTATTTAAAAGCAAAGAACAGGTAGTCAACATGTGAATGTGTAATTAGATTGAATGGTGTAGTAGAGAAAAGAGAAAAATTGGTAAAAGTTGAAAAAATAGACCAAAGTCAATTTGTGGTATTCACCATTGGTGCTTGAAGTTCAAAAGAACATTGTAAGAAATTGAAGGTTGTCACACATAATACAAAGCACCTTGCTTATCATTGTCTCCTCTTTAGCAACTGTAGCTATACAGAATCCAGATGCACTAGACATATTTTTTTCTGTCGATCATGTTTTTTGAGGAAATGACCTTTCCTAACTCTTGCTTTGTGTGGTTAACATGAGGTTGATCCAACTTTCTTGATCTAGGGATGATAAAATCCTGTGCACAACCTATCCAGTCACAGCACCTTGATGATAGCTTAATGAATTAGCAAAGTTGATCAGAATCCTACTCAGAGGATTGCTAGAACTATTAGAAAATAGTATGTCTTTCATTTCTGCTAATTTTACCTGTGCAAAAATTAAGCCTTAAGCAACAGTAATCATCATCGCCACCTCACAGGAAAAATTTAGCCAAGAAAAATGCCAACACAGGAGGAAAACAGAACAGATTCATGGAAAGAGTAATGACTTGTTTAGAGTTCACCCATAGAATTCCATAACTCTTGCAGCCAGTTGTATCCCTGAAACTTTAGATTTCTGACATTTGCAAGTGCAAGAAAGATGACCAATATTAGAAATAAGAAATGGGTTTATGCTTTCCACATAAGATTTCTAAAATGTGGAATGCACCGATTAGAGAGGTTGAATAGCAATGTAGATTTCCTTCCCAAGGCTGCAATGTTTGTGTTTTTTATTTACATAAGCTAAGTAGCTGGTTAAATTGCTGTCTTTTTAGACAGAAATTCAGGCCATGTGTCTTTCAAGGCCAATATTTTAGGTCCCTAGAATTGTATGACATGTAAATGTGACTGGGTAAAACAGATGTAACCCACGGGTGTTGGTCTTGGAGCTAGAGAAAACAACTGGGTAAAACCTATGTGGATGGAGTGATTGTATTTTTAATTGCAGTTAGAATAGTAGTGTTATAATACAAATAGAATTTTGAAATTGTGTGGGAAGAGAAATGTGCACATATCATAGTCAATGAAAGTGTGGAATGTAGGGGGTGCATTGACCACCCAGTGCATGACTTTGTGGAACCACCATTGCACCATTCTTACTCTATGTGGCTCAAGGGAGCTTGACTCATCCTCTAAGTTCAGGGCAAAGCATGTGGCACGGGCCTATCAGAGCACCATGGTGATTAGTTTAAGGATGGATATGTCAACCAATGTAGGCCAATCAGTGTTTACCTCAAGACTTTTGCAGTAACTTAGGAAATAAGAGCACTTTTTTCAAGTATTGTTAGCTAAGCTGCCGGTGACTATTTTCATCAAGGTGTGGAGAAACCCTATTTGAAAATGAAACAAACAAACAAATTAGCACCAAGGAATGGAATAAAAAGGTTGGGTGACAGAGAAGAAGAAGGAAGGAAGGGAGGGAGAGAAAGAAAGGAAGTAAAAATGAAAGGAATAAGAGAAAACATGACCATATTTTTGGATCCAGTCTTTATAGAAGCAAGATATGCTTCTTATATTCTCAATAGCATGAGCCAATAAATTCTCTTTTTGACCTAATCAAATTTCAGTTGTATTACTGTTACTTGTAACCAAGAGAGTACTTAAGTTATGGAGATTACATTTTACAAGATAAAGTATTCAATAGATAAAAGAGATGTTGAAAGGCTTAACTTCTGAAGTTCATGTGTTTCATATCCAGTGGGGTACGAAAATCCCTTTGGTCTTAACTCACAGCCGATATGATGCTACAATTTCCTAAGCAATTCCAACAAATTTGATTTTTTTACTTTTCAGCTTTATTTAGTGTTAAAAGAAAAGCTTTCACAATAAATTTAAGAGTTTATTTGAGCAAAGAATGACCTATGAATTGGGCATCACTGTGAACCATTAGGGGTTCAGAGAGCTCTACTCAGCTGTGTGTGCCTTAAGCTTTTACAGGCTGAGCATGGCAGCAAAGTAGAGAAATCACGCGATTGGCTACAGCAAGGTGTTTGTCTTATTGGACATGGTATGATGAGGCATTTGCCTTATTTGGAGACAGTCTGATCAGTTGGCTGCCTACGATTGGCTGAAGCTCAGCTGTTTGTGATTGGCTGAAACCCAGCTATTTGCTACAAAAATATATACTCCTAAATTAGATCTTGGTTTGTTTGTGTACTAAGTTAGCTTAAAGTTTGTTATGTAAAAATTCAAAGTACAGAGACAGATTCAGGCTAGTGACCTCCTGCTTATTTAATTTAACAATAGGTAAAATCCAGTTAATTTGTTATAGAACAATTGTTATAGTCAGGTATATTGATGACAGTAAGTTATAGCTAACCATTTGAATTAAATGAGACTCAAAATCTATAAAACTTTTCCACAAATAGTAAAAAATGTATTTATAGTTATATGAGGACAATTAAAGCATGGATAAAGTCCTTTAAATAATATCTATCATGATCATACTAGTCACTATTATTATTACAACTATGATTTATTGGAACAGGTACTGGGTTCATTTTATTGTTGCGTTATTTAGTTCTCATAACCATTCTATGAGGTAGGAGTGATTATGTTCCCCATTCTCCAGATTAGAAACTGAATCTCAGTGAGGTGCTCTTAACCTCCATGTAGAGCTGCTGAACTAGTTAGGGTAATATAGGCAAAGCTGCAGTAGCAAGTACATCTCAAGATTTCTATGGCTTAATTCTATAAGTTTGTTTCTTGCTTATAGTTTGGGCAGGTAATAAGGTCTGCAGAGTAGCTCTCCTGCACCCGGTTATTTAGTGTCACAGGTTTACGGAGATTCTACTATCTTCAATGCATGACTTTGAACATCCAAGTCAGAGAAAATCAAGAGATCATGTAGGATCCTGGGAAGGAAGTGTTTATGGGACAGATCTTGAAGTGGCCCATATCATTTCCACCAACATTCTACTGGATAGAACTTACTCACTGTGAGGGAGGCTGATATGTGTTGTCCAGCTGTGTGCTCAAAAAAGAATGAGAGGTTTTCAGTGGTAGCTATTGGTATGTGCCACAATTGCCTTCCTTGTTTACTTTTAAAATTGTAGTTAATAGAGTGTTAATAAAATTACAGAGAAAGAAGAATCAGAAAGAGAGAAGAAAACAACAATGAAAATAAAATATCCCTTTTAACAAGCTCACTAGAAACTAGAACAAGATTCTAGCTGAAGAATTGTCAAAAGTGAAGATAATGTAAAAGCACAAATTTTCAAGAGAAAAATTATTAAGTTGCTTCTGTTTCCACCTTTCAGGAGGTCAATTCATTTGTGGAATGAGCATGGGATTTGGGATCAGAGAGACCTGGGTTTGAATTCTTGCTCAAATATAACTAGCTATTTGATATTAGATAGTTACTGTTTTAGAATGCTTGGGCTGTCATAACAAATGCCATATACTATACGATTTAAACATCAAAAATGTATTTTCTAATAGTTCTGCAGGTTGAGAAGTTCAAAATAAAAGTGCTGGCCAATTCAGTTTTGGTAAAGGCTCTCATTCTGGTTTGCAGATGTTCCTGCTGTGTCTCCACGTAGCAGAGAACACTCTGGTATCTCTTCCTCTTTTTATAAGGGCACCAGCTCTACTGGATTAGGGAACCACTTTTATGATCTCATTTAACTTTTATCACTTCCTTACAGACCCTATCGCCAAATATAGTCACATTGGCGATTAAAGGTTCAACATATGAATTTGGGGTGAGGATGGGCGACATAATTCAGTCCAAAGCAGTTGCGTGGCCTTTCTGAGCTTTAGTTTCTTGATGGAAAATGGAGGTAATGCATACCAAATAAAATTCATGTAAAGATTGGTATTCATATAAATGATGAACTTGACACTGAGCCAGTTATCACCATGCACTAATTGCTGTTCTTAATATTGTGTTCAGGGAACAGTTGAGTATCTAGTTCACCTTAGTAGTATTTTACTTTAAAATGTTCAGGTATGGATTTTATATTCCTGCTGAGGACACAATTGACCCTGAGCTTGAGGTTTGCATGATAGAGAGATGGTGACAAGTAGTTTTAAATGGTGAAAACAAAAGACTGTGGGGACAGGGAATCAGGTGATACAAAGATGTGTTTTGTCTTGTGAAGCTGCATAAAATTCATGTGACAGCCCTTTAAAGTTCGGTGGTGGCCCAAATTATCTGTTGTCTTTTTGTGTTAACTGAGTAAGTAGATTCTAAACTTGGTTTCCTCAAACTGAATCCATCACATGTAGTCTTTATAAAAATATTTATTTATTTATTTGCCCATCAGGATTTCAGCAAGAATTAAGACTGTGCGAAGAAAGCAAATTAAAATAAAGTAAAACAAACCATCATCACCACCACCCCCCAACAACAAAAATAAACTTAATTGTAAAACAGCTTTTCTTGAAGACTTAACTTGATTTTTCTAATTCTTTCTGGTCATCTTGCTTGTTAGCTGCACTACTAAATGTGAAAAATTGAAGTCAAATGCTTTGAGGTATAAATCTTCATAGACATTTTATGTCTACTACAGAACATAATGCCTAATGCTAAGTGGGTATTAAACAGATGGATGGATGGATGGATAAGTATACATTCAATGTTTAACTCAGTCTATAACTCGGGACATTTGAGACCAGAAATATGCAAGCACAATACGAGGATGACTGGTTCCTTTTAAAAACAGTGTTTCATCATGGTCTTTCAGTTCTCTCTTACTTTCTTGTTGACCAGGTGGGCATGATTTCATTCATTCATTTTTTATTAGGTCTAGAACCATTTTATCCCACTCTTTTCTTTTTGATGACTCCAATTTATCTGGCAAGATTCAGAATAAAGTTTTCTCCTTCTGGGAAACTTTCCCTGACCCCAGATTCAGGAGAGGCACCTTCTTTTTTGATCTAATGGTGCTAGGTAGTTTCTCTACTAAACATAGGGCTAACCACACTGCATTTGCTTCATTGTGCCTTCTGACATCAAATTCAGTAATGAAATCAACAACCAAAAGTAATAAAAAGAGATCTATCCTTTGCTTCGTATTTCTCAAAGAAGGTGAACTTCAATTTTTAACCAAAGCAATAGTTCTTAAAGTTGTTTTACATAGAGGATGTTCCCAAAGCTTCTCTCCAAGCCCCTTTTATTCCTTCCTCACCAAAAATACCTCACCAAATCTAGGTAGAAGTTCGCTTGGCTCTTTCTCCCCTCCGTCACCTTCCTGTATGTATGATTTTCTTTTCTTTCCTCTTCAATATAATCTCTTCCAGTGCAGGGCTATTTGAAGAGTGGTGTGCAGACTAACGATGATTCTAAAAATGTATGTTACCAACAGCGATGAGAAAAGTAAGAATTAAAGAGGAAACAGAAACTTTTAAAGACAATTAATTGAGTTTGCTAAATCTAGTAATAAAAAATGGGCTTTATTTTTGTCTTTTTAAATTTCAATTTCAATTATTTTATTCTTATTGTATTAAAAAATATTGGTCTGTGATGGATTGGTTTTAAGAAAAAACTGGTTCTTCACCACAAATAATTTGAGAAGCTTTGTTCTAATTTCTTCTTGGGATTGATATTCAAAATACTGAACCACCTTTACAGTGTATACACCATCCAATCAGAATGGAGGCTGATCACAAACAGTATTTTTGACTTTCTGAACATGTTTTTGACTGAATATGGGCCCTAACTCTCCTTCTTCTAGAGTTCTCCCTTGACTGCTTTCCCATATCCTATAAAACTAAACCTTTACATGGTGGGGATAACAGGAGACACCAAGAGGCCAAAGACAAAGTCTTTTTGGCAGCCTGCTGAGTCTGGTAAGGGTGGCAGGTGAGAGAAACATAAAGCATCATGGATAGGGTTGGCAAATACTTATAACTTCACATTTTTTTTTATGCCCGTTACAAACTAAAAAAATTATTTTGGAGGAAAAAAACTGAATTGCATTTATATATAATTATATATAATTATTCTCTATTGTAACAGATTCAAAATTTTAACTTTTGAGATATAATAGCAGATACCCATCCAAAGGGAAAGATATTAAGACAGAAAGATAAGAAAACCTGTATTTAATAATGTCTTCATTAGATACTTTTTATTTTTTGCTTCTTTATTTTTATAGATTCTTAATAAGATAACACAAATCATGGTACCAAAATAAAGCTTCTATTTAAGTTAGTTTACCTTTTATGTATCTATTATTATCTAAGGTCATTTGATTGTGTCTAATTTTCTAATAAAAATTTCATGAGCACTCTAGCTATTGCCATACTTTTAATTCAAACAGGCTATATATTCTATTTTGAAATAATTCTTTTAATGCTTTATTGAGCTGTTAAATTCTTAGTTGGAAGTGTTTCTAAATATAAAATGATTGTGACATAAACTTTCTTGAGAGCTCTATATTTATAAGGCCATTGCATCCCATTTTGCAAATGGCTTCAGATTGGCTTTTTGTCCCCTCTTTTCTTTTCTAAAGATATTTCCTTGGGACCTGCATGCTTTGCTTCTTTAAAGCTTGTTTTATACAGGAAATACTTTGCATTATTTAGGAAGGCATTGAAAATAGCACGTTAGCAACCTTCCATCTCGCATTAGTAACATCTCTTCTCCCCTTGCTCACATTATCCCTAGATTTCAAATTCTGAGTCATACACATTGACTGTGATAAATTGATCACTTTATGAGATAAGTGGGCTGAATAAACCATTCTCCACTCACCCCTGCTGCCTACATCTTTCTCTTTCTGGGCAAACATCTTCTTATCTACCACTTCAATTACTGTCACTATTCATTTAGCTTCCAATCATCTTCTTCAGCCCCAAGCACCCTCCTTGTTGGCAATCTGAATTTTCAAGCACCTAATGAATATCTTTACTTGCCTATACCTGGGTTCCTTAAACATAATACTTTTGAAACGAAATGGAGTTTCTCTGTTCACTCTCATTTTCATCCTGATGACATAATTTATTCTTTTTTTATGGTCATTATTTTTATTAATGCTCACATCAATCTTTCGGTTGCCCAGGAAACAAAAACTTATCTTCCTTTCTCCACAAACCTGATTAGTCACCAAATCTTCTTGATTCTACCTTAACAAATATTTTGGATCTTTTTCCATGTTTTCTTTTCATGGTTTCTATCACTTTTAGCCTAAGCTTTTAATTCCTGCTTTTAATTTCTTGACATTCAATTTCATTGTCCATTCTGCCACAATTATTTCCTTCCTAAATCACGGGCTGGTTCAGAATGACCTTTTTTCTTTTCAAAACTCTTCTAGTTTTGTATTACTTTCAGAATAGATTCAAACTATTTAGCATGAAATTCAGGGTCTCTCAAGATATGTGGTTTAATATAAGCCAGTGAATTCAGTTTATTCCTCATTTTTAAGATTTGCTATTTCATGTCTCTATTTTTTGGAATATTTTTATTTCCAATTCTTTTTTGCAAGTTGTCATTCTCCTAAACTTTCAAGACCTGAAAAGCCTCCTTATTTCCTGTATTCAGGAAGTTCATTCCTATGAAATCCCAGGGAAATTGGTTTGGACATTGCTTCGTTCTTTTTGATGAATATAGTGCAGTTTTATCAGAGATACATTTAACTTACTCAAATCATCTATACGCATGCTCACAACTTTAATAGTACTGTTGAGTCCACTTCTACTGCCTTTCTTTTGAAAGAAAGCAGGAGTTGAGAGTTGTGGATTTTAAGTTCCCCATATGGATCTCGGTTCCCACAGGCTTTTGGTAGGAGCATCTTGCTGAGTTATGGCCTACTAGTATGGGAAAATGTAACAATTTTTGCATATTTTAGCAATGTTTCTAAATGCTAGGCCAGTGATAAAGAAGCACTTCTTTACGGGTCATTGCTTCTGTGACTGTGTTAGATCGATTGAGAGACATGTTCATTTCAAACATGCCATTTTTCTGAGCAGATTTTCAACTTTTGAGTAAGAAGCACATTTGCAAACTTTTGGGTTTTAAATTTTTAGTTTTAGGATTGTGAACGTCCTAAGGAAATATAAATGTCTTTTGTTGTCCTTTTAGCACATATCATTATGCTCTACTCAGTATTTGATGCATGATCTCTAACCTTAATTTATTTTGAGTTTGTCTAATCAGCATGGGTTTCATAGAGACACCAAATATCTCAAGCAACTCTGTTAGGATCCTTTTATTCAACTGTCTTTGTTGTATGGTGGGTATTCTATATCTTCTCCTTTAACTTCATGACCAAGTGAAATATTCTACAGGAGTGCTTACCACTGCTTTTCCAAAATACCAGAATAGGTAAGCATCAAAACTTCTTGCCCCAGTAAATAAAAGTGCTAGGTTGATCTGATTAAATTTACATGAAATTCAAGAAGAAAGTTTATCTTGACCCTCAAAAGAATCAGGTAACAGTGCCAAGGGACTCACAAAATGTGGTGAGTTGGTCTCCTGCGGGTCCAGACTCACAAAGTATAGCTAACTGTTTGTTTCAGGAATACTCAGTCTCTTTAGTTTGATAGAAGAAAAGAGTGCTTTAATAAAAAAAATATGTGTGTGTATATATATATATAAAACATTATCACACCTCGGTAGTAATAAACTCTCCTTCTCTATGATGTTGTGTTATTTTAATATCTTTGTAGGGAAAGATGACACAGAGTAGTCCACAGGTAGTAACGTTTCAATTTTACACTTTGGAGATTTCATCTTTTGATGGAATCCCTTTTATAATCTGAGTAATGTAAGGTTATGCTGTCTCTCATTACCACTTTTGATCATCCTTTCAGCAGAGCAGGGCTAAAGTCATCATCATCATTAAGCTCTGGAAGAATTTCCTGCTGTTCTTTTACATAATCACAGTATTTTTCATTTTATGAAAAGCATGAAGGGAATTTATACTTCTCTCTTATCATTTCTTATATTGAGTGTTTGGGGTAGAGGCAAAAAGAAGGAGTAAAATATCCTAACAAAAAACAATCTTAACTACACTTCTAAATTAGATTTTCTCCCAGTAATATTGTCTGTCCCATATGTTTTCAGGATGTACCTCTGCCAGAAATAAGGCTTTAAATTTAGGAACCACACTAGATGTTTATCTAAATTGTCATATTTCAACTAGATTTTTAAGCCTTATCATGAATAGCCAAGGGCAGTAACTGCCAGGAACCTAGCTTGAAACTGGAAGCTGTGATTTTTAGCATTTGCCCTATTGTCTAAATTTTTGGGCATAATTTCCATTCCAACTAAGTTATTGTGACTATATTACAGTTTTATTATTAGCAATGCTAACTTTTGGTTTGTTTTTGGCAGAGCTTTTTTATAATTGGAGTGTGATCAGTCTTTTATGAAATTATTTCACGTATGCAGATGATATCTGCTGTGCTTGTGTCAATGTCAAATGAATCTTATTACTATTTGGGCTGCTCTAGAATGACAGTGGAGTCTGAATAATTCATTGGCTGCTGAAGGGTCAGCCTGACTACTTCCACAAACATTTAGGAAGGTGCATTATGTTTCAGTCATAAAGTACTTAACTACAGCTTTGATTATTTATTGCTTACCACTCTCATATGAGGTCAGGAAGAATTACCTTTGTTACTATGATTCTATGATTAGGGGAATTAAAGGATACGGAAATAGATGGAAACTGTGGTTAGGCTAGTTACCGAAAGTTATAACCAAGGTCACAGAGTAGACATCTGAAATTACATCTCTAAAACCCTACGTGTTCTTTCATTGTTCAATCAAAAGAGGCAGATTACTCCTTAGATGTGGTAAATTTGCAATTTTTTAGCTTGGAATAAGACAGTACCTTATATTCATTTAGCACCTTTACATTTTTATCTCATCCAGTCATTCAGCAAATATTTCTTTAGTGCCTACAATGTCACGTATTCTGTCCTCAAGGAGGTTTATATACACAATTTGTCATAACATAAGATGCCGAGAAGGGAAAGACTCTTAATAACCTTTGAAAGAAAGCACTAGACCAAAGATCAAAAGGCAGAAGTTGATTTCCTTTCCAACTATCTCTTAAATATTTTTCTGCCTTCCTAAGTTCAGACATAGGCCTGTGTCTGGGTGTGTGTGTAGCCACAAGGACAGACAAAAGATTTGGTACACCTTTAAACTGCCAATCTTTAAATATTTGTCTAGCATTTATTTAATTAAGTGGGTAAGAAGGGTAAACTTTCTACTTACTAAAGGTACATTATTTTTAGGTTCCAAATAAGCAAATTACAACATGTCAAGATAAATGACTTTTGGTTCACAGTCTCAGATGTGAGATTTAATGTTTCAAATTTTCAAATGTTCAGCTTAGTTTCTATCTTTCAGCACTTGGATTTGGTTGGACAAGAATGGAGCATATTAGATTCTCAGGTACTGGTACAAAAAAAAATATGAGAAAAAACAAACAAACAAACAAAAAACAAGAATAAAATGTCCACAGATTAATATCTCAGAAAATTATCTCAGCCACATTCTGTTTTGGTAGCCATTGTAAAATCATAAAGATTTTTCATCTAGGTTTTCTTATACCTGTGGAAGAAGATACGACATGGCTATTTGTCCAAGACGGTAACTGCCAGGCTTTGGGAGCTGGGTAGGTTTCAGTAGGTTCCACATTGGGAGGTGCAGCTCCTTTCTCCCATGAGATCTTTATCCTCCCAGTATGGGGCCTCTTCTGTCACCTTCTTCCTAGAGCTCAGTCACAGGCAAACAGAATAACCCAGAATTACAATTATCTGGTATGAGAAGAGAAACTAGAATAGAATGAGATGAGACCCTCTGAATTCCTGAGACAGCCCCTATAAGCCTTAGCTTCCACATTATTAGTTGTGCACCCCACCTCCACCCCATACACCATCCATTGTGAATACACGTTCACCTATGTTCTGTTCCTAATTGCTGGTGGCTGCCCTAGCAGGCCCACCCTCTGAGGCCAGGCAGCTCTCTTTAAAACCTTCCTGTGGAGACTTTCTTTCTCAGCACAGCCTCTTCACCAGTGCTGTGGACACTTCTCTGTCACATCACAGGGTCAGTGTCATTGGAATTCAACTGGTAAATCCAGCTTCTCTCAGAGAAACTTCCTCATCTACCGGGAATAAATCTGATTCTACACACTCAGGTTTTCAACAAATAGAGTTCTTTCATTCTCTGTAATTCATACTAAGTGTTTGGCTCTGGGCAGGCAGACAATTTAATGCTGGTCTTTTCTGAGTACTTAAGCACCCTAATTGTCAAGGTGTTTCAGGACCTTCAAGGAATTAAAAGGGTTACAGACAGGTGGCAGTGATTCAATCTAAATACCCCTTCAGATACTTCCATGCCATTCTAGAGGCACAAAAATCTTTTACAAAACTGCCTATAGTTTGATATGCCTAGAGACACTGCTCAACCATTTCTCTTAGGGTCTTACCAATTCTCAGAGGAAATATCTCCCACACTCAGCATTCATAAATTCAGAATTCACAAATATCTCATTCTCTCCCCTCTCTCTCTATCCCTCCCCTATGTCTCTCTTTCCCTCCCCTATGTCTCTCTCTCTCTCTCTGTCTCATCTTTCTTCTCCATCCAATTTTTGGCATTAACACTTTGTATGCCAATAAATCCTATTTCCTATTTCAGGCCAAAAAAAAAAAAAAAAAAAAAAAAATCCCCAAACCCAAACCAACAGCAACAAAGGATAAAAGAAAACACTGTGAGTAAAATCTCAAAATCTCATTCCAGATACACATGCACCCAACTGAACATGTTCTTGTCTCTTATTTCACTTTTTGTCTGTACTTTTACTTATCAAATATACAGGTGACTGACATGGAATGGCTATCATCTTCCTTTTTTGCTTTTTTGGGTTTTTTTTTTGTTTCCCTTATTAGTAAGTTTTCCCCCACTTTTTTTTTTTTTTTGTAATAGGTTTTGGTTTCTCTTTAGCATTCTTTTATAGTTTTCTTAAATTTCAGAATTTCTTTGGGAGGACTGTCAAAGAGCTTAATTTAGATAACAAAGTAAATCTCTCAATCTGGGCTATTCGCTATCTGTTTCTGTGACTGAAATTTCTGAAATTTCTAACTCAAGGTTTCAGGGCAGTTGTTTTGGTCTATAGTTGCATTTTCTAGTTTGAACATCTGAACTAAAAAAATAAAAAGAAAAATTAAAAAAAAATGAAAATGAAAGAAACACTCTGGACAGATATAGGCATCTTTGGAAATTCCTCCTCTCTAAGTCAGTGGGAGTGCGATCAGTGTTCATTTTGCTATTTTATTAATTATGTTAGAAATCTTTGTAAGAAACTCAGCTGTTATATTTCCAGTTCTGTCCAGTGAATATTTTAGGATGTTTAATGTTGGTACTTCTGGCATCTGCCTTACTGGTCTATCCTGTAATCTGACTCTGGTCCACCCTCATTTCTTGCTTAGACCAATGTCATAGCCATCTAATTAGTCTCCTGCTTCTGGTCTTGCCTTATTCCAGTTGTTCAGCCACAGGGTAGCCAGAGGTATGTGTCTAAAATGCAAATCTCAGCATTTTACCCCCTTGCTTAAAACTTTTCAGTGACTTTCTAGAATATATGACAGTAAATTACAATAAACTACCTGCTTAGATTCTCCTGGAATGCCTTTAAAAGTGCAGAATACTCAGCCCTGCTTCACAAATACTAATTGAGAATTTCAGGTGTGACTGGGAAATCTCTGGAGGGGTTGGGAAATTTGCATTTGCATTTGAGCAAGAACCCTGGGAAATTCTTATGCCTGGCAAAGTTTTAGAATCACTAGTTTCACGATATTAAAAAAGTAAAAGTCATTAAATATGATTGCCTTGCTTATCCTTCTACTATTATTGTGGACTCTCTGCTCAAGCCATGCGTGATTACTTGTATTTTCTTATTTCTTTTATGCCTTCTTGCTTTTTTCACATACTATTCCTTCCATCTTGAATGCCCATTCTTATCTTTTTAAGTGACTAATTCCTACTTGTTCTATAAGAGGTAGTAGGAACAATTCTTCATCTGTGAAATCTTCCCTGACCTCCCACCTTCTACACAGAACCATTCTTGCCCCTCTGGGTGTTTCTATCACGCTTAATAAATACCATCATCACAGTGAGAAAAGGTTCAAGTTAAAGCTAGTAGGCAGCTGAGAGTATTGTGGCAAAAGACAGGGCGTGAACTAATATACTTGACTCTTACTGAGAGGGTGGTAATTGTATTCTCTCAGTTTTCTACATTAGCATTCACTACAATGGTTGTCACATAGAAGGCATTTAGCAATTTTTTGAAATAATATGTTAAAAAATGTGGAATAAGAAATATAATAGGACTTTTTTTGCTTCCTAGGTCTTAACAACTCAAGTCAGGCCAAAGCTGAAGAAAATGTCACTAAATGCATTCTCTTCTAAAGATAGCTACCAAAAATTGATGCCATATTTCTCCTCCCAATCCTTAATAAGTACTATTGGAATCAGCCCTCCTTTTATCACTTTCCCTACCAACCTTACTTTCTGCCCAATATGTCTGAGAAGGGTAGGGAGGCAAGAGAGAAATGGAGTGTCATCAGAATCACTTGTTTCATGGGAAGTGAATTGTGGATAGTGAGAGGCTATCCCACCATGAGGATGACAGGCTGGCTCTCTCCTGCCCAATCAAGTGATAGGGTGCTTTAAGAAAATCATTCCCATCCCTGTATTACAATACAAGAAACTGGTGTGCAGTCCCTCATTTTGGATCCCATTTGAGGTGGATATGGCAAAAGGTACGGATCTAGTTTCATTCTTCTACATATGGATGTCCAGTTTTCCCAGCACCCTTTATTGAAGAGGTTGTTTTTTCCTCAATGTATGTTCTTGGTGCCTTTGTTGAAGATCAGTTGGCTGAAAGTATGTGGGTTGATTTCTGGGTTCTCTATTCTGTTCCATTGGTCTAAATGTTTGTTTTTATGCCACTACCATGTTGTATTGGTTACTATAGCTTTGTAGTATAATTTGAAGTCAGGTAGTGCTATGCCTCTGGCTTTATTTATTGCTTTGCTCAGGATTGCTTTTGTTATTTGTGATTTTATTGTTGTTCCATATGAATGTTAGGATTGTTTTTTTCTATTTCTGTGAAGAAAGTCATTGGTTTTTTAATGGGGATTGCATTCAATCTCTTGATCACTTTGGGTAGTATGGACATTTTCACAATGTTAATTCTTCCAATCCAAGAGCATGGAATATCTTTCCATCTTTTTGTGTCCTCTTTAATATCTTTCAATAGTGATTTGTAGTTCTCATTGTAGAGATCATTTATCTGCTTGGTTAAATTTATTCCAAGGTATTTTATTTTCCTGGTGACTATTGTCAATGGGCTACCTTTCTTGATTTATTTTTCTGCTAGTTTATTATTGGAGAATAAAAATGCTAATGATTTTTGTATGCTGATTTTGTATCCTGCAGCTTTACTGAAATCATTTATCAACTCTAAGTGTGTTTTTGTAGAGTCTTTAGGATTTTCTATATATAGAATCATGTCATTTTCAAACAGGAACAATTTGACTTTGTCTCTATCAATCTTGATGCTCTTTATTTCTTTCTCTTGCTTGATCGCTCTGGCTAGCACTACATTAAATTGTATTGCAAGTGCTAGCCAGAGAGTGGGCAGCCTTGTCTTGTTCACATTCTTAAGAGAAAAGTTTTCAGCTTTTCCCCACTCAGGATGATATCAGTGGTGGGTTTGTGGTATATGGCTTTTATTGTGTTGAAATACTTTTCTTCTATACCTAATTTGCTGAGAGTCTTTATCATGAAGTGATGTTGAATTCTGTCAAATGCTTTTTCTACATCTATTGGGATAATCATATGGTTTTGTTCTTGATTTTGTTGATTGGTGTATCACATTTATTGACTTGCTTATATTGAACCATCCTTGTATCCCTGGGATGAATCCAACTTGATCGTGGTGTGTGTGTGTATGTGCACGTGTGTGTGTGTGAGTGTGTGTGTGTGTGTGTGTATTTTTGATGTGTGGCTGTATTCTATTTGCTAATATTTTGTTGAGGATTTTTGCATCTATGTTCATCAGAGATACTGGCCTGTAGTTTTCTTTTTTGTTATATCTTTGTTTGGTTCTGGTATCAGGGTGATGCTTGCCACAGAGTGAGTTTGGGACAATGGTCTCTCTTTCAATTTTTTGGAATAGTTTGAAGAGAATTGGTATTAACTCCTCTCTAAAGGTTTGGTAGAACTCAGCAGTGAAGCCATCTATCTGGTCCTGGGCTTACTTTTTTTGGGGGGGAGACTGCTGATTACTGCTTCAATCTCATTACTTGTTATTGGTCTGTTCAGGTTTTCCATTTCTTCTTGGTTTAGTCTTGGTAGTTTGTATGTGTCCAGAAATTTATCCATTTCCTCCAGGTTTTCAAATTTGTTGGTGTATATTTGTTCATAATAGTCTCTAATGATTTGTTGTTTTTCCTTAGTAACAGTTGTAATGTCTCCTTTTTTAGTTTTGATTTTTGTTATTTGGCTCTTCTCTCTTGTTTTTTAGTTAGCCTAACTAATGGTTTGTCTATTTTGTTTATCGTGACACAAAGCAACTTTTTGCTGTGTTGATCTTTTGTGTATTTTTTTACATCCTTATTTCATTTAGTTCTGTTCTGATTATTATTATTTATTTTCATCTATTAATTTATAGATTAGATTGTTCTTGTCTTTCTAGTTGTTTGAAGTGTAGCATTAGATTGTTTATTTGAAATGCTTCTATTCTTTTGATGTAAGCATTTATTGAAATAAAATTTCTTTTTATTACTGCTTTTGCAGTATCCCACAGGTTTTGGTATAATGTGTTTTTATTTTCATTCAAGTTTCAAGAATTTTTTTAATTCCCTGTGTAATTTCTTCTTGGACCCACACATGATTCTGGAACTTGTTGTTTAATTTCCATGTGTTTGTATAGTTTCCAGAGTTTTGCTTATTATTGATTTCTAATTTTAATCGATTGTGCTCTGAAAAGATAGTTGAAATGATTTCAATTTTTAAAAAATTTGTTGAGACTTAATTTGTGACCTAACATGTGGTCTATCCTGGAAAATGCTTCATTTTCTGATGAGAAGAATGTATATTCTGTGGTTGTTGGCTGAAATGTTCTGTTGGTATCTGCCAACTCCAATTGGTCTAAAGTGTGGTTTGATTCCTGTGTTTCTCTGTTGAGTTCTTGCCTAGATGAGCTGTCCAATGTTGAGAGACTGGTGTTCAGGTCCCCAACTCTTACCATATTTGGGTCTATCTCTTTATTTAAATCTAATCATGTTTTCTTTATATATCTTGGTGCTCTGATGTTGGGTGCCTATATATTTATGATTGTTGTATTCTTGCTGGATAGATTGCTTTTTCATTATATATGGGCCTTTTTTGTCTCATTTTATAGTTTTTGGCTTAAAGTGTGTTTTGTCTGATTTAAGAATAGCTACTCCTGCTCATTTTTGGTTTCCATTTTCATGGTGTATTAGTCCATTTTGTGTTGCTATAACAGAATACCTGAGTGAGACTGGGTAATTTATAAACAATGGAGATTTATTTGGCTTATGATTCTGGGACAGCTGCATCTGACATGGGCCTCAGCCTACTTCTGTTCATGGTGGAAAGCAGCAGGCAGCTGGTGGGTACAAGCAGATCACATGGCAAAAGGAAACAAGAGAGAGAAGAGGCACCAGGGTCCTATAAACAACCAGCTCTTGTGGGAACTAATAGAGCAAGAACTCACTCATTACTCCCTCCACCTAGGGACAGCACTAATCCATTCACGAGGGATCTGCCCCCATGACTCAATCAGTTTCCAACACTGCCACATTGGGGATCAAATTTCCACATGAGTTTTGGAGGGGACAACACATCCAAACTCCATCACATGGTACATCTTTTTCCATCCCTTCACTCTTAACCTGTTTGTGTTTTTACAGGTGAGGTGAGTATCTTGTAGACAGCACATAGTTGGGTCTAGCTTTTCAGTTCAATCAGCCAGTCTGTGTCTTTTGAGTGGGAAATTTAATCCATTTACATTTAAGGTTTTAACTGAAAGGTATTTATTTACTCCTGGCATTTTATCAGTTTTCATTTGGATGTTTTAAATATGTATTGTTTCTTTCTTTCCCTTTTATTGTTTGTCTTTGGTGTTTGTTGGTTTTTGGAGGTGGTAAGATACAGTTTCTTTTTCTTTCTCATTTGCATTTTTATTCTACCTGTGGGCTTTGTTCTTTCTTGTGTACTCATGATAGTGATAATCATTTTTTTGGATTCCAGATGCAGGATTCCCTTGAGGATTTTTTGTAGGGATGGTCATGTGGTGGGGAACTGCTGTAGTACTTGTTTGTCTGGGAAATGTCCTTCATTTCTGAAGTATAGCCTTGCTGAGTATAGTATTCTTGGCTGGAAATTTTTTTCTTTTAGTTTTTTGAATATTTTATCCCATTCTTTTCTGGCCTGTAGTGTTTCTGTTGAGAAGCCTACTGTTAGTCTGATGGGGACTCACTTATAGGTGACTTGATGATGCTTTGCTCTTGCTTATTTTAGGATTCTCTTGTTGTCTTTGAGTTTTACCAGTTTGACTATAATGTGCCTCAGAGAGGACCTTTTTGAATTGTATCTGTTTGGGGTTCTTAGAGCCTCCTGAATCTGAAGGTCCATGTCTCTCCCTATACTGGGGTGTTTTCCATTATTATTTCATTGAATGAAATAATATGAATGAAATAATATCTCAATGCATTTTTCTTTTTCCTCTCGTTCAGGAACACTCTTGATTCAGATGTTTGTGTACTTAAGGTTGTTTGCTGTCTCACTTAGATTTTCTTCATTTTTTAAAATTATATTTTTCTTTTCTCTTGTCCACCTGAGTTATTTGGAATAGAATGTCTTTGATATCAGGAATTCTTTCTCTGCTTGCTCTAGACAGCTGCTTAAGTTCTCAGTTATTTATTTATTTTTTAATTTCATTGAATGACTCCTTCAGTTCCATGTGTTCTGCTGCATTCTTTTGTAAGGTATTAATCTCTTTACAAATTTCCTCCCTCATAACCTGGACAGTTTCACTCAGATCATTGTGATATCTAACTGCTTCTTCTTGTAGTTCACTGAGTTTCCATAAGATTTTTACTCAGAATTCCTTTCCATCATTTCAAGGGTTTTCTGCTCTATGGGGTCTGATACTTGAGAGTTATTGTATTCCTTTGGTAGACTCATACTTTCTGGTTTTTTTAAACATATTTCTATTATCTCTACATTGATGGCTGGTCATATGGTACAGCAGTTGCTTCTCCTATTACGTTCTATTACTCGCCTTCCCTGGACTCTGTTGGTGACCCTTCTTATGTCATTGTAGTCAAGTGGTCAGTGATTTGTCTGCATAGAGGCAGAGGCTGCTGCAGCTGCTGTTTTAGCAGGCCACCCTTGTGGTAGTGGGGACTGTGGTGGTGGCTTTGGTAACTGTCCACATGTCATCAGTAGCTTCAGTGGGGAGCAGGCTGCTAGCATGATAATGGTGGCTGCCTGGTCGCACTGGTGGTGGTGGTGACTGCAGCAGTAGCAGTTGCAGCAGCCACCTGCTTGGCCATGGTGTCCACAGTGGCAGCCCATGCAGCTATGGTGTCTGCAGTCACAGCATGGTTACCTTCTGGCAACAACAGTGACGTCAGCAGCTATAACTGCCTCCCTGGTATCTGCTATGTCATTGGTGGCAGCTGGGTTATCTCATGGGGGTGGCAGTAGTGCTGGTGGCTGCAACTGCTTCCCTTGCCTCTGCGGTGTCTGCAGCAACAATGGGATTATCTCATGTGGATAGCAGCAGTGCCAGCAGCTACAACTACCTCCCACATGTCTGCAGTGTCCACAGTGGCAGTGGGATTACTTTGTGGTTGCTGCAACTGTCTCTGTCACTTCTGCTGTGTTTGCGGTAGGAGCAGGGTTACCTGTAGGGGCAGCAGCAACACCAGTGCCTGCACCTAGCTCCCTTGTGTCTTCATTGCCCTTAGCAACAGCAGGGTAACTTCATAGTGGCAGCATTGCACCAGTGGCTGCACTGCCTCCCTTGCATCTGCAGTGTCCCTGGCAGCAGTGAGGTTAGCATGTGTGGGTGGTTGCAAATGCCTCCCTGTTTCTGCAGTGTACTTGGTGGCAGTGGGGTTAACTCATGGCAATGGCAACGATGACAGCGGTTGCAATCTCCTCCATCATGTCTGTGGAGTCCACAGCTGCAGTGATGGTCCACCTTCAGGACTACTGTTCTGCAGGGAACGACTCTGCAATGGGCAATGGTTCTGGTACCAGGTAATGGCTCCAGAGAATATGGTGGCAGTGGTGGTGGACCTATTTTGTTCTTCTTCTCCAGAACTCCCTTCTATGTTAATGAATCATCATTCTCTTGTGCTTGGTTACTCCCACCCTGGCTTGATTCACTAAAGCCTTATCAGTTCTTGGTGAAATTATAAAAATAAGTTTTTCTGGGTAAGCAAAGTTGAGAGGTAGCCCTTGGAGAGTGATGACCACACGAAAGGGTGACTTCCCACTCTCTAGGGACCATCTAGTATTCATATGTCACTTCACTTTTGCATCTCTTTTGGATTGTTCTATGGAATCACATTATGACTTTAAGGATAGATAGTCTTGGAAAACAAAGTGACTCTTGAATGGGTCATGAAACTACATCTCTGACACAGGCATTCACAAAATGGCAAATTCATCATGCAGGATAGTTAGACAGATTAAAAAGAAAATATACTCTTCACCTCAGGGTAGAAAATGACATGAAACTGCATTTGGGTATTAAGGGAAAAGATTCACAGTGTAAAAACTTGTTAGCTACATGCCAGTTCAGTATAACAACAGGTGTACATGTTAAATGTTCACAAAGTCAAAATGACTTTTTAAAGCTTTTGCATGGTTATAATGTCACTTTTCACCCCTTAAAAACATCAGGGCCAACAAGACAATGCCAGGGTGCATTATGTGTCTGTCTTGAGAAGAAAAATAATTTTATTTCTTAAATTGAGCATAAAATGTAAAAAAGCAATCTAAAATAAATCTGTGGACATAAATGTTTTACTATGAAGTTTTAAAATTTCCCCTATTATAACATTCCAGGAATATTGGGAATTATTTGTTCAACTCTGCCATTAACTAAACTTTTTTTCCTCTTAAAAAAACTAGTTAGTATTACTGAAATAGCTGCTGGAAAGTATCCCTTGCTGATGGTATGTTACATTATAATTTTTTTTCTGCAAAACAAAGTTTTCAGACTGTTATAAGACACTCCCTGTGCTTATGTGTTGTGTCTTGTCTGACTTGACTTTGTATCCACGTCAGAAATTTTCATAATATTTGGGAAAAAGATAATACATATTTTTTCAATCAATCTATGAATTAGATTTTAGGGCATGCCACTCAGAGGATAAAACACTATGAGCTGAAAAATAAACTTCATAGAACAAAGATGCTTAGAGTTGAAAAAGATGTTAAGACCATTTTGTCTCCTCATTTAAAATACAAGAAACTGAGGATCAAAAAGGTGAAATGACTTGTATAACATTACTGGCTAATCATTGAAAGAATCCAAATACAAAAATATATATAATTATATACTTTAATATATAATTTTTTGTGAAACATATATTTATCATCATAGTAATTCAACTGCTATTTAAAGAACCTAAAAATAATTGTGTTTTTACATATTCAGTTTGTTTGTGAATAATGAACCTTTCCTCTGATTTCCATTGGTAATTTATATTACCTTTAGAGCACAGAGGCAGAAGTAATAGTCTAACTTTTTCTTTGGTATTCCCACTAAGATAATATTTTATAACTAATTCACCTCTATATTGACAATTAATGTGATTATAGGATATATTTAATATTATAAAATAGACTTCTGTCTTGTACAATAGTGAGGTAGAATACTTACCTAATATCTCATGTGTTCCCCTATATTTCCCAGCCTCCCTGGCAATTATGTGGAGCTATATGATTAATGTGGGACAAAAGACTAGAAGAAGAGTTAATTCATGTCACTTCCCAGCTGAAACAGGTAAAAGCTGGAGTACTTCTTCCATACATTTTAACTGCATGCTCTGGAGTCCATGTGTTGAGAATGGATTTTCAAAGGATAGTTACTTGCCTTTCTGAGTAATCATCAAGAGAAATGCCTCCTCTATCTTCTATCAGACTGAGCTAAAAACAAAACAAAACCCTTGTATTATTTGAGGCTACTCTGATTTCTGGGTTTGTCTGTTGGGCAACTAACATTGTTTACCCTCAGTAATGCACGTATTTTGCAAACACAAGTCTAGGGCAATTTTCTCACCTTAGTTTCTGACATAATTGAACGCATCTTTCAATTTTCAAACATTTATTATTACTAGGGTGTATTACCAACTCACTTCCTGGGGTAGGGAGGATCTTGAGAAACACTTTATTTGGTGGTGGGCACTTAATTTTCAGCAATGGCAGGGCACCTCATATGGTGTTTTTAGTCCACATGCCAGGGTGAAAGGCAAAGTCATTTCCATGAGGATGGCTGACCTGGGGTTAGCAAGCATAAACTCTGGGACTGTGCAGCACTGGAGATTTTCTACACTACTACATAGGTAGCAAGTTAAAACTTGAATGGCATATATATATACACACACATATATATACATATATATACATATATATATATATATATATATATACTTTTATGATTCCGGACATTCACAGTTAACAATAGAAAAACAATTCTCAGAAAGATTTGTAAATAAAAGTTATTTTAAAATCTTTTTCAGAAAGATTGGCATATTGGTTCTATCCAAGCTCAAAGAATAAGACATAGAATCTTATTCTTTTCTGACATATTCATTGGGGTTTTAATACAATTGAAGAATTATGTATTATTTGCAGAATAAGGTAGGTACCGTGTTAGTATGTCATTGGTGGAGCCAGCCTGAATGGAGTTTAAATTTGGACCCAGACGTTTTGTAACTATATAATCTAGGGATCATCACTCAATCACTTCAACCCTAAATATCCTCATTCATGAAAATGGGAATAAGCATATATACTCCTTGAGATCTCTTTGTAGATTAAGTGATAAAGTCCACAGGAAATGTATAGCTCAGTGGCTAATAGCTCTAGCTTTCTTTCTCTTTCATTTTCTTTTTGTCTTCTTTTTGCTAAGTATAAGTTATACCACCATTAGAAAGAAAAGGAGGGGAGAGGGAATAAAAGAAAAGAAAGAGAGGAGGGGAGAACAGGGGAGGAGACGGGAGGAGAGGGGAAAGATAATCACATCTATTATATCATGCCATGGCTTTAGACAAAGTGATTTAATAAGGAAGCAACAAAGAACCTATGGTAACTTCTATAATAATATTTTATGCTTTGTCTCCAAGTTCCTAAAATACAGTATTTATAAACAGTACATTTATTCTTTGGTATTTGTTTTTATTTTTATTACTACATTCATTATTACATAATAGACTCAATTTTTGTGGCCCTTTACCAATTTTTTGCTCCCCCCCCCCCACGCACCTCTGGTGGCCTCAGTTCTGTTCTCTTCTTTTGAAAGTTTAACAAATTATTGTGATTGTTGTATCTTTCTTTCTTTCTTTTTTGCTTATTGGTTTATTTATTTACTTAGTTTTAAGCTCCCACGTATGAGTGAGGATATGTGGTATTTCTCTTTCTGTGCCTTTCATTTTCTTTACTTGTAAATTAATTATCACAACATTTCCTTACCTAACTCACACAGTTGTTGTATGGAGAGAAAATACAATGATACACATAATAGGAAATTGTAAGCTGTATATTATGATTGAAATATAGATTATTAAAATTTGTGAATGTTGCAATGATTTTTATTTTAAAATTAGGAAGGCTAGATAGTATACTTATGAAAAACTTCAAAAATTCCAGCTTTTGATAGTCTAGAACAGGGATTGGCAAAAACAGACCACAGACCAAATTCAGCCCTCCTCATTTTAAAATCACGCTTTACTGCGACACAACCGGGTCCATGCACTGATATATTATATTTGGTTGCTTTCACACTAGAATGGCAGAGGTTAGTAGTTACAAAAAATACTTGATATCCCTCAAAGCCTAAAATATTTACATTCTGACACCCTGCAGAAAAAGTTTGCTGACTCTCTTCTAACTTTGAGAAATACACCTGTAAGACATTGTGATTTCTTTTTTTAGCTTCCAAATGAAGTTTATTTAAATTAAGTTTATTTTTCATCCCTCGAACTTGTTTTTTTCTCTGAAACCAAGTCAGAATTGGAAAGAGAATGTCAACAATCAAGTGAGAACTATTGTAATAATCCATTAACAATCTATCAGATGTAACTCAAATTTGTAATATTAGGAAAGTAAATAAAAAATGAGTTTTTTTTTGAGCTACTAATTTATTCTAGGAACTGTTTTAAGGTCTGGGTATGCACTGGCATTTTCATGCACTCTCCATTCTTCTTGAGTGGTCAATAGTAGTCACATAAATTAATTAGGTAGCATTGATAGTAATCTACGTTTTGAAGAAAACGAAACAAATTAAAAGCATAGGTAGTGGCCTGTGAAGGGCAGGCATAGTCCCATTAAAAATTTTTACCAACATTTATTACATGACTGTAATGTGCCAGATAATGTTCTATGCAGTTTACGCCTATTAACTCTCTGGAAGCTATCAATAACCCTGTGGGATAGATATAATTAAATCCGTTTTACAGATGAGGAAACTGAAACAAAGAAGAGGTCAGTAACTGCCTCAAGTCACACAGGTAACTTATGTAGAAGCCAGGATTAGAATCTACAAAGTCCAAACTCAGAGTTCAAGCCATTTGTCACTCTGCTAAGTGATCAGGAAGAATTCTCTGAGCCTGCTTACTGAAAGACAAGATAGATCAAGCCATACAAACTTTTGTAGAGGAGAGTTCTAGGCAGAGGAAACAGCAAGTTTACAGGCTTAGGGGCTGAAATTTACTTGGGCTGTTTGGCAAATAGAAAGAGTTGCAGCTGTGGCAGTAAATAAGGGGGGAATAGTAGGAAATGATGTCAAACTATAACTTGGCATATAGGACATGGAAAAAAAAAAGCCTTTTACAGGCTTAGGGGCTGAAATTTACTTGGGCTGTTTGGCAAATAGAAAGAGTTGCAGCTGTGGCAGTAAATAAGGGGGAAATAGTAGGAAATGATGTCAAACTATAACTTGGCATATAGGACATGGAAAAAAAAAAGCCTTAGATTTTATTCTAAGTGGGATGGCCTTAAACCAGAGAATGACTTGATACAATTTATGTTATAAATAGAGCTCTCTGACTGCTTCTCAGATACAGACTATAGGACAACAAGAGTTAAGATATAGAAGAAGTAGAAGAAACTTGACAATTGCTTACTCAATACCCCTTCTCTTCCTCTCTTTATCTTTCTTTCTTTTTTTTTCCTATCATAACCCCAATTTTTTTCAGGCTGCACTGCACACAGGTAAAAATGGTATTTCTTAACCTCCCTTGCAGCTTAGAATTGTCCTGGGACTGTAAATAAGAAATACGCTGAAGTCTCTGGGTGAGACTTTGGGGAAACGCTCTATATACAGAACTGACTCAGCAGCAGCCATTGTCCCTTGTCCCACTTCTTTTTGGACATGGGGTAAAGGATGAAGATGCAAGGACCAAACTGCAACTATAAGGATATCTGGAGGGTAAAAGCTATGATCTAAAGGTGTCTGAGAGACAGAATGGTCCAGAGACCATGGACTATTCTACAAACATGGACCATTACATTTCCATTTCTAGTTTCGTGAGAGAAAAATCAGCTCCAATTTTAGTTAAACCACTCTTTTCTGAATTATATTCTAATATGAAGACAAACTCATTACCTAAATTTGAAATAGAGGCAAGAGAGAGGGTTATCGAAGTAGTCCACACAAGAAAAGACAGTGGTTTGGAGGAGATCAATCAATATAATACTGATTTGGAGGACACAGTTTATAAACATTCGCTTGAAGGAAAATGTGAGTGAATAAGCAAATGAATCAAAAAGTAGTCCACACAAGAAAAGACAGTGGTTTGGAGGAGATCAATCAATATAATACTGATTTAGAGGACACAGTTTATAAACATTCGCTTGAAGGAAAATGTGAGTGAATAAGCAAATGAATCAATTGAACAATTTACTAAAATGATAATTAAGATAGAACTAAAATTCGCCATGATTGAATTCATGTTAGAACATACGAGTATTTAATAAGGTAAGTAATATGTACAAGGGAAAACAGTTATGTTAATTTTGTATTAATGTTTTTCTAGTTAAAAATTTTAGAATGGCCAAAAGAATAAATTTAGCTTCTTAAATTTTCATGAAGTCCTAGGTTCTTTTGGAAAGGAAAGCAAACGATCTTTTTGGTTACCATGTATAGGCAGCTTCCCAAGAACAGAGCAACATTTAAATCCTACCAGATGATGAAACACTATTCTTTTTTTGAACTTTAAGGTGACAAAGTTCTTACTTCCCCCCTCCCAATCCTTACTGCTTTACATATACAGTGTTTGCTAGATTAAAACTTCTGGTGGGTACACTAGGGACTTTTTAAACCCCCTTTTTTTTGTGAGATCAATATAATCTTCTCCGTTCCCTGCTTTATACATTAGGGGATTCTATGAACCAAGTGAAATTCAGTAACTGGTGGCTGATGTGCTAGATAATTTAAAGATGTAGCCACCTGACAGCTGATTCTTCACTGACTCCACTTCTACTGACAGAGGTAAAAGAAAATGCTGAAATTGTCAGTTTGCTTCTATTTTTTATGAGCAAATTTTGTACTTTTTGGAGCTATGGGATTGAGGAACATTGCAGGGATGAACTTCATGTGCCAATCTGCAAAGCAATCCTTGCTCTCTCTTGTGATGGGAATAATACTTGTGGAGCATTTTTCACCTGAATGGCAGAGTGCTTCATTAAAATGGATTTATTAAACCTCCAGGGCCCTCTGTAGAGGAGGGATGGTCAGCTACTATTTCATCAAATAGGAAAACTGGGCAAAAAAGAAGTCCCAGTGACTAGATTACAGTACCAAAGACTGGAAAACTTTATATACTTTCTGCCTTGGTTTTATAATGGGGGTCAGCTCAGTCATGAGATATCTGATAATTTAAGCATGAATAGAAGTGCGAGAAGAGGAATATGATATATGCAGGATTTCTCAGCATAAGCACTATTGACATTTTGAACCAGAGAATTCTTTATTGTGGGGTAGCTATGAGGGGCTGTCCTGTGCACTATAAGATGTTTAACAGCATCCCTGGTCACTACGCACTAGATGCCAGTAGCATCCCCTCATTGTGACCACCAGAAAATGTCTCTAGACATTACCAAATACCCTGTGGGGAACAACATGCATACCCTCCCTCCGCTAAGAAACACTGTGCTTTATGTAAACTGAATAGGAGGCCTACTAACACACCTGGATTCTAGAATTGGTATTTCATAGGAGTATCCAGCTTCACGTGTAAAATGTCCAGATTTGGGGGTGGCCTGTTAGCTCAGTTGGTTAGAGCACAGTGTTGATAACACCAAGGTCAAGGATTTGGATCCCCTTACTAGCCAGCCACCAAAAAATAAAAAATAAAAATAAAAATAAAAATAAATAATAATAATAATAATAATAGTAATAATAAAATGTCCAGAGGTAAGATACAGACACAAGCTTGATTTAAGAAAATATCGTAAGGAAACAGTGGGAGGATCTGGGCCCAAGAAGGTTGCATTTGATAAATAGAGCTAAAGCCATCAGAATGGGCAAAAGTGATTCGGTTTGAGAGATCCACCCATTTAGCCAAAGTAGAAGGAAGCTGGTAAAAGACAGGTGAGGTGTCAGGGCATCCCTGAGCAGACTTGGATGAAATACAGGGTGAGTATCATGCAAGAAACTGAGACCTGACTAACGGCACAGAATGAATCGACAGAACAGGATGAGAGCTGTCGTTGATAAATAGAGCTAAAGCCATCAGAATGGGCAAAAGTGATTCGGTTTGAGAGATCCACCCATTTAGCCAAAGTAGAAGGAAGTTGGTAAAAGACAGGTGAGGTGTCAGGGCATCCCTGAGCAGACTTGGATGAAGTACAGGGTGAGTATCATGCAAGAAACTGAGACCTGACTAACGGCACAGAATGAATCGACAGAACAGGATGAGAGCTGTCCCCTGTCACTACTAGACTGTGCCAGGTGATAACTGCTGAGACTGAACACACTTCCCATAAAGTGCTTTGGGAAGCAGGTGGTGCTGAGACTGCTCAGGAAAGACATGATAATTATTGAGAGGGACAGCAAGGGCTGGGGTGACACTTAATGTGGGCTTCATTCCCTTCATATAACACTGATTTGTTGCCAGATAGTAATTTATCCCCATGCCTGCATTAAATCAATTCCTAAGCTATAATTACTGGGAGAAATAGTAGTTTTTATATATTTAAATATTATTTAACAATTTTTAAATTGCAACAGCAAGAAGCATTGCTATCACTGATCTTGTGGCCTAGTATCTGAAAGAAAAGCTTCCCCTTTGGGCCTGGCAATCCACTTCACTCTCTGTAGTTAATTGTGAGCCCTCTTTTTAAAGTACTGAGATTACTTTTCCCATAGTAAAATATGCTCAAACCAGTTTAGACATTATATGAAGCAGGGTAATTCTTATAATAGCCCCTCATCCATTAGTTCATCCAAGTTAATCTTCCCTTCTCAGCACTTGAGAAATGAGAGCATCAAGAAAATAGAGAAGAAAAAAATATTTTACGATTTGTTTTTAACCAGCCTTTACTTTTAACCAAACTTCTACCCCCAGTTAATCTTTCATTAAACATTTACAAAATTGAACTTTTAAAAAATCCTTTAATAAGTTTTATATAAACCCAGAAATATTTTTTCCAGCATTAATAAGTGATTTATAAATCTATTTTTTTTCACTTGGGGTAACAATGATTAGAGCAGGATGGTTTACTTCAGTGGAAAACTGGAAAATCTCACTCTGTTGTCTTGCACCCTCAACCCCTATTTATTTTGAATACAGAATAATAGAATAGATTAATCCTGCTCAATTTATGGTGCTGCATTATTAACCAAAACTGCTGTTTTAAGTCAGTTATAATCATGTCTCAATATACTATAGACAGGTGATTTTCTATAGGGGATTTACACTAAGTCAAATTATTGGGAAGGAATAAAANTACAGGGTGAGTATCATGCAAGAAACTGAGACCTGACTAACGGCACAGAATGAATCGACAGAACAGGATGAGAGCTGTCCCCTGTCACTACTAGACTGTGCCAGGTGATAACTGCTGAGACTGAACACACTTCCCATAAAGTGCTTTGGGAAGCAGGTGGTGCTGAGACTGCTCAGGAAAGACATGATAATTATTGAGAGGGACAGCAAGGGCTGGGGTGACACTTAATGTGGGCTTCATTCCCTTCATATAACACTGATTTGTTGCCAGATAGTAATTTATCCCCATGCCTGCATTAAATCAATTCCTAAGCTATAATTACTGGGAGAAATAGTAGTTTTTATATATTTAAATATTATTTAACAATTTTTAAATTGCAACAGCAAGAAGCATTGCTATCACTGATCTTGTGGCCTAGTATCTGAAAGAAAAGCTTCCCCTTTGGGCCTGGCAATCCACTTCACTCTCTGTAGTTAATTGTGAGCCCTCTTTTTAAAGTACTGAGATTACTTTTCCCATAGTAAAATATGCTCAAACCAGTTTAGACATTATATGAAGCAGGGTAATTCTTATAATAGCCCCTCATCCATTAGTTCATCCATCTAGTCATCTATCCATCCATCCATCCACTCATTTGCTCTATCGGTTAAACTACAAACATCTTTTGATCATTTATTGCTGTTAGGTACACATCTAAACAGGGAACATGCAGATGTAAATAAATGTGGTTGCTAACCTCAAGTAGATCACAGAATCTTAAGGATATGACAATTGTGATCATATAAACACATGCCACTTGCAAATAGTACACCACGTCTTGACAAAGACATGATATTTCACTTAACTTGAATAACTACTGTTGATTCACAGAGAAAATGAGGATTTTTGGACCTAACAGTCAGAGCAGTGGGAATATAGATGTGTGAAAGAATGTCATGGTCAGAGAAGGGGAACACGACTGACGTGAGCAGTGGGAGCTAAGCCTAGAGACATGGGCGAATTTGTGAGTATCCTCCTTTGGCACACTAAGAGCTGCAGACTTTTCATCAGAGGACATTTAAAGCAATGGAGTGACTTTGCCAAGTTTGTATTGTAGAAAGATCAGTCTGAAGTTATTGTGGAAGATTTATTAGACGTGAGAGAATTTAGTGTCAATGAGACCAAGAGAGACTAACTAACAAGCTATTGCAGTGGTCCATGTAAAAAGTACTGATGGCCTCAATGAACTAAAGCAGCGACAGTGGAATAGAGTGAAGAGAACGGGTCTGAGATGTGCTTAGTTGGTAAAGCAAGTGGGCTTGGTAATTGGGTTGATTATATACAAAGATGTTAGAAACTGAGGAATCAAGGATGAGTGTTCACTGAGTGCTTTTAGGTCAACACGGTCTACCAAGAACAGTTTTGCATTTAGCATCAACCAAATGCCATGGACATTCTTGTACCATTATGGAAAATATCCCAGGATTTTCTGGGTATTTTTCTTCCTGATCTGCTACAATCCTTTTAAAATTTGGGGGAAATTCATTTCTTACTTTGCCTCCAATTTCATTGCCACCCATGTGCTTTGGTTTCCTTAGCTTTGACTTAGGGCGTTCTTTTTGATTTTCTCAGGCTTACCACTCTTTTCCTCTTGGCTGCCTATAGATAGAGGACCACCAGTTTCTCCCCAGCTTCCTGGACTCAACTTTTAACACAGATATTCCTTATTTACCTAAATCGAGTTTTGGCAAGTTTTGGATGACTGCATTAATCGAGATCCTTTAAGCAAAGGAATATTCAGGTACAGATGTGTAATATCAGTTATAAATTTTTCTGGGAGCTCAAGAATCAGTACAAGACAAAAATACAAATATGGGTGTTCTCAAATTTTATATTTAGCCATTGAAGTCATGAGTGTGAATACAATCACTTGAGAGAGAAATTTATAGGATGAGAGATCAAAAATAGATATTGGGAAACAAAGCATTTTAGGGCTGAGAAAAAAAGGTAGGGTTTAAAAAGGAAAATGAAGAGATTGGTAATAGAGTTAGAAAGAGAATTATGTACTGAGGTTATGAGGGGGAAAATTTCTTAAAAAGACAACAGTAGCAAATACCTTTGAGAGAAGAAGCAAGAAAATGAATTAAAATGTCCAGCAGATTGTAAAACTAAGTGACCAGATATAATATAAAAATCAGTTTATTAAGTGATGAAGGCAAAAGTCAGATCTATGGACTGAGGAGTGAGTGGTAAGTGAGAAAGTGAAGAAAATAAACACAATGTCTCTCAAGGACTTGGGAAGTAAAGTAAATTGTAGAACAGGAATTAGGCTCTGGGAGGAATACATGACTCACAAAATCTTTAAATAGAAAAGGATAAATATCTTCAACATGCTGAGAAAAAAACATGCAAAGTCCAAGGGAAAGGGGTATCACCAGTCAGGCAGGGTTTCGTATAAAGCAGGAATGGAATGAGAGTGTTATTATAGATGGAGCTGTCAGTCTTGGAGGTGAAGTGGGCATTTCTTGTTTTGAAACATAAGAGAAAGAAGAAAGAATAGGTGTAGGACAAAAGAGGTAGGTTGATAGGTAGATAGATGTGCTTGGAGGTGGTAAGTGGGAAGATGGATTTCATATTTCATGCCTTTAGATTATCACAGGAGTATAAAAACAAGGTAATTTGCTAACATTGAGAGAAGAAGGCTGAAGTGGGCTTGTAAAAATAAAACAAGAACTTAAGATAGCTAAAAGAAGGGATACTACCTTATTTGATCATCACAAAATCTTGGGAGTTAGACATAATTTCCATTTTACTGGAGAAGAAAGTAAAATTGAGAAGTCATAGTTCCCTGGAGAAGCTCACAAGTTCTAAATGGCAGAGACAGGATTTTCACCTGTATATGTCTTATTTTATATTTAATGTTTTTTTCAACCAAATTATGCTAAGAATTAGGAATTATTTAAAATTATTGACCAGTGGAACTAGGTAGAGTGAGGAAGGCAGGTGAAACATAGAGAGGGCTTTTGAAGGAATAGAATATAGAAGGATCAAGGAAAAAGGAAATTAAACTTAATTGAATAATATAATTGGTGCATGTATAGTCTAGCCAAAGGGATATAAAATAATAGAAGCTTGTAGCCAGAAAATGGGATCAAGAGGTTGAAAATGTCAAAAATGAAGAACATCAAAGTGATAGAGAATGCTGATGTGAGGTCCTAAGAGTACTTTTTAGAGTACAGGTGAATTATGTTGGATTCTAGAGGCCTAAAAGCAATGATATTGGGGGCATCTCTTGAATTAATCAGTTAACAGTGTGAAAGCTGAAAAGATCCTAATGATGGAAGGACTTAGGCTGGCAAAGAAGAGAATGACCCTCATCAATGAAGTATCAGAGAAACAAGAACACAAATCCCTACTCTGCCACTTTTAGATCTTTGGAAAGTTAATCTTCCCTTCTCAGCACTTGAGAAATGAGAGCATCAAGAAAATAGAGAAGAAAAAAATATTTTACGATTTGTTTTTAACCAGCCTTTACTTTTAACCAAACTTCTACCCCCAGTTAATCTTTCATTAAACATTTACAAAATTGAACTTTTAAAAAATCCTTTAATAAGTTTTACATAAATCCAGAAATATTTTTTCCAGCATTAATAAGTGATTTATAAATCTATTTTTTTTCACTTGGGGTAACTATGATTAGAGCAGGATGGTTTACTTCAGTGGAAAACTGGAAAATCTCACTCTGTTGTCTTGCCCCCTCAACCCCTATTTATTTTGAATACAGAATAATAGAATAGATTAATCCTGCTCAATATATGGTGCTGCATTATTAACCAAAACTGCTGTTTTAAGTCAGTTATAATCATGTCTCAATATACTATAGACAGGTGATTTTCTATAGGGGATTTACACTAAGTCAAATTATTGGGAAGGAATAAAATCTCTGTGCTTTTAATTATAGCACTTTCTATTATTATTAGAAAAGAAGATGATTTCTTTAATGAGTGTCAAGGATATGGAAAGCATTTATTCTTTCTTCAACAGAATTAGAAAAGCAAAATGCTAAAACCAATAACAAAAGTTCACCGGCGGCCCTAAACATAACTCCCTGTGTAGCAGAATAACGAGCCCTTAAGTACATGCCAGATGCCGTCGGTGACCACAGATCAGTTAGTCACCTCCCGCTGTGTGCTACTGTTTCAAGACTGCCACCCACAACTTTAACATAGTTATTTTTGTCATTATCATCTGTTAGTCCCTTCTGGAAGTCAGCTCTGCCAGAAAAACTAATATTAACACTAAAATGTGAAATAGGATATTACAAATTTATTTGGCAAATGACACATATAGGAGCAAAGCTTTATTTTTTGCAAGCCGAGAACACATTAATAGCATCTTTCCTTAGGTAAAGAGGATGCTCGTATTCTTCAATTGATTAATAATTCTGATGTATGCCCTTCAGGTTCATTTTGTTCTCTTGTTTTGCTTGTTTTTATTTTTTTGTGTATTTTGTTTTTTCATTTTTTACTTAGTCTTATTTAGCATGTATTCCAGAGGTGCTATACTGTACCATTTATATTAATTACCATTCTTGAAAATACTGCTTGTTCAAATTTTGTTTGATTCCTTATATGTTACTGATGACTGAGTTGGAGGAAAACAAAGAAAACTGGTGAATTAATGAACATAAGATTGCAAAAGACAGTGGGGATAAGAGTCAACACTTTTGATTCATAAATATATAAAATAAATTTTTTGTTTCAAACCCATATAACATGGTGGGACACTTTTGAGCAGGGAAGGGGGGCAGTGTTAGTAATTAAGCTAGCACAACAGGATTAATCCAGGACTGTCCTAGTCAAATGGAATACATGGCCACCCTTCTTTTATGTCTCTTACATCATTCTGTGTTATTTTATTGTTATTTATAAGGCTGCCTTCTCTGTTTTTCATGGATATTGGATTGAAAATTACTTGAACAGGGTGTTATTCTTCTCTATACACCCTTGTATTTCCCACGGTGGTTTTCATGTAATATATGTTCAGCAAATCATTTCCCAATAAATGAGGAATGTTCAAAATAGGTATTAGCATTCTCTACCACAATGTTGACAATATGGAGCATAACCAACTTCAGTTTCCATGGATAGGAGAACAGCTTCTGATTTCCTATTTCTGTTGTACGATAATCCTTTCAGAGCTCTGATTACACTCCAGAACCCTGTCCTAATTTTTTATCTCAACCATTTAAAAATAATTTTTTTTTCATATTTGTTGTCTGTAATTAGATGTCACTTGGCTTCTAGTTGTAGAGTGTATGAGGTAATATCCCAATCCACCAGTTTACACAGAATCAAATCGCTGGTAAATATCTGAAACATTTTCAGTCTTTTCTCTCAGCTGTAATGGATTCGATTTATAGAAAGATATAAGTGAAGAAACACTTATGCTTCATTTACATAAGGAAATTTAATGAAAGTCTAGAACTTTAGAAGAAATAATTCATCTTAGATACTATTTGGGTCAGTTAGCTGACTTTGCATGTGTAATCTAAGATTCTAAAAAGTAAAATTACTTGTCCTAGGTCAAAGAGAGGTGGAAAAGAGACTTAATGCCAATAAACCATATACATTTATGTTTTAAATATTTATGAGGGTATTTCAAAAAGTTCATGGAAAGATTCATTTTATCTTCCAATTCCGTTTTTCCACAAACTTTTTGAAGTATCCTTGTATATGTGCATTGTAAAGATTTCCTGACTGAAAAACAAACAATCTTTTTAGAGAGTGTATCACGTGCAATAATGAAAAGTTCGATTATGGTGGTTTAAGAAAAAAAAGCTTATGTTTCTTAGACAAATGACTACAGACTCTGTATGTAAGTAGTATAGTAATGGTGCAGTTTTAAAATGTCAACGTGCAATAATGAAAAGTTCGATTATGGTGGTTTAAGAAAAAAAAGCTTATGTTTCTTAAACAAATGACTACAGACTCTGTATGTAAGTAGTATAGTAATGGTGCAGTTTTAAAATGTCAACATTTCAGCCTCCTACTGTCTTTCTGCTCCACCATCCCTAGCCTGTAGTTCTATTCTCATGGTTTCTTCATAGACTCAAGAAAGCCATCCAATTTCCATATTTCCATCAAAGTTGCAGGCTGGAAGAAGAAGAAAGAAATAAGAAGGAAGAGTAACACTTATATTTGGGAAGGCAAAGCGTTCCCCCAAATCTTTAGGAGACATCTCCTTGAAGTTCACTCCCATACAATGAAAGATTGGAACATGTGGACTTTTTAAAAACTCACAACATTAGTAATCAAAACAAAAACAAAAAACAACAACAACAAAGAGCTAACATTTTCCTAATAAGGATAAAATGAAAATGGATGCTGAGTATGCATGTAGCAGTACCTGTTGCATTTGACTTAAATAGGAAGGGAATTTATGAAAGTATCTTAGTATTTCTGGGAAGATCAAAAGAGTCAGACTGAAATCATGAGACCAGAAATGACACCCAAGTGGACTTCAGGTAATTCTGGTACAAACATCATTCCACTACTTGACACCAGCATCTTACCATGATACTTGACAGTACACTTGCTTTCCTCAAGGACCTAAATCCCCACATGCCTGACTTGCAACTTATCTTTTTGCAAGCATTCTTTTTCACGTTGATTATCATCAAAACATCTCTCTGTTGGCTGAATAAATTCTGTCAAATTTTGTTGGTAATAACTAAACATGATCTGAAGCTATCTTAATATGTCACCACTTTTGCTGATATTTTTGTCACAGGTTCCTTCTGTGTTTTACGCAATAAATTTAATGATGTGGAGAGTTTAGGTTCCACTGCAATGCATTAATGAGCAAATATTTTAAGAAACAGAACCATTTTCAAAGCCTCTGAAAGGATGTTAAGCAGGGAATTAACCTTGGTCATATGATTTATCATGTGAAGAGAGTACATGATTTTGGTTTTGGGAGTCAGAAGGTTCAGATTTACATCCAGACACTACAGCTGTTGCAATATGACCTTGACCAAGTGTCCTCAACCATAGGGATAAAACAGGAAAAAGTAAGTCCTTTCTCAAAGGGTTGCTCTAAAAGTTCATAAAAATTATGTATATGATGGGACACTATCATAAACTGTCAAAAGCTACATGCCTTTTACCTTCTAGATTTTATCAGAAAAAGACAAAAAGAAGCAAATTATAAGTGCTCAACTCCCTTTAAAAGGCAGATCTGTCAGAGTCCTGAGCTTTATTTTAAACTCTTGCATTCTTTCTCTAGCCGTCTTTGCAGATGGCATTTAACATTTCTCAGCTTCAACTTCCTCATTAGTACCACAGAGAAAGACTTACTTGCTTCTTGTTATCACAAGAAAGATGTGGTATGATAGATGATTAATAATAAAAGAAAAGGAAAATCTACTGGAATCCTAGAAGCTGCATAAAAAAGGACATTTACAGAAGTCATGTCAGCAAGATGGTAGACTAGGAGATACCAGCCCTTGTCTCCTCCCCTCCCCCCAGAACAACAATTAATCAGCTTTCCACAAACAAAAATAGTCTTTGGTGTGATCAAGAGTTCAATTTAGAATCTACAGCAACACAGTATAGTAAAAAGGGTAGAATAACTGAAGAGAAAAGATTGTTGGAGAGATCAGCATACCTGAGGTGTCTGGAGATGGTTAAGAACAAAGAAGAAAGGTGGGGACTATCAGTATCGGCCATACAGTTGGTGCCACTGCAGTTCCCAGTAGCCAGCTTAGCAGAGGACCCCAGCAGCCTTTGTCACTGAGGAATTCAACAGCTCCCACAGCAGCCACAGACTCTCTGAAGCTTTCATAGAAGTCCCCTTAATATCCATTGGTCATGGACACCAGTGGACTGTTCCACAGAGAACACCAGCAGCTTTCAACACTGAGGTAACCAACAATCATCGCTGCTGCAGACCCCTTGGAGAAGGAAAAGCTGCTGGGCTCCATCCCCAACCTCTGTAAGAAAGAGCCACTCTTGTGCTACACTGGGACTGGGAATGCCCCACTCTCCAATCCCATGTTCTAGACCCTGGTACTCACGAGTCTACTTCATGACTACCTGCAGATGGCAAGGGCATTACTGCAGCAGACACATCCATACCCCGGACCCTGGAACAGTGGTATCACTGTATGTGCCTAGGTTACAAACCCTGAGTCCATCACCTCTGTTGAATGCCCACATCTAGACCACTAGAGCCACTGCTTCAGCAGGAGTATCTATATCCCAGACTCCAAAGCCACTGTAGCTCTATATGAGCCCAAGCTTTGGACCCCAGTTTTCTGGATGTTCCACAAGTACCAATACCATTCAAATAATTAACAATTCCATAGTGGGTGAACCTGTGCCCACCACCCAGGACCCAGAAGCTGTGATCCCTCTATACACACTTATGTTCTAGATCCCAGTTCTTGGGCTGCTTCATGGGTGCCTTGTGTCAGACATTGTTGCCACCACTACTGTAAGTGTACCCACGAGCTGAACCTGGTACCAAAAGGGATCCCCTTGGCCATAACTTCCCCTATGGGATAAAACAAAAATCAGATGAATCACAGAAATCATCACCATCAAAGATCCCAACTGCTCTTGATGCCACTGTGGGTACTCACAGCCTTAGCCAATGAAGACTACTTCAGTCTTTGCCAATCCTGACCTCAGCTGATGAAGCTGCATGGAGACTATCCCACTTTGCTTTCACTGGGGCCTGCACTACTATATCCCATGAGCTGGCACCCTTACAACCATCCTTAAATGAAGAACCCCCCCTCCCCAATAAAAACAGTCTGCAAATCCTGGAAGGGATGACTGCTTCATCAAATGTGCAGACATCAACATAAGGCAGAAGAATACATGAAAAATCCAGAATACATGACACTACCAAAGAAACAGTACTTTTCCAGTACCAACACCAAAATAATGGAGATCCATGAATTGCTGGACAAAGCATAAAAATAGTTGTTTTAAGGAAGCTCAGTGATCTACAAGAGAACACAGATAGATAACTGAACAGAATCAGAAAAACAATATATGAACAAAATGAGTTCAACAAAGAGATATTATTCACTTTAAAAACTGAATAAAAATTCTGTATCTGAAGAATAAAATAAATAAAATGAAAAATGCAATAGAGAGCATTAATAGCAGATTGGTCAAGCAGAAAAAAGAATCTGTGAACCTGAAGAGAGGTCATTTGGAAATAGCCAGTCAGAGGAGAAAAGTAAATAAAAAAATAAAAAAGAATGAAGGAAGTCTACAGGATTTATGAGACACTGTCAAGAGAGATAAATTCACATTGTAGTGTTTCAAGAAGGTGAAAAGAAAGAGAAAGGAACATTGAGCTTTTTAAAATAAATAAAGGCTGAAATTTCCCAATTATTGAGAGAGATATGAATATACAGTTACATATATCTCATAGGTCTGTGACTAATTCAACCCCAATAAAAATTTACCAAGACATATTATAATTAAACTGTCACATATAAAAGACAAAGAGAGAATTTTGAAAGCAGCAAGAGGAAAAAAGTCCCTCACCCACAAATGAACCTCCATAAGGATTGCAGAAGATTTCTCAGTAGAAACTTTTTAGGCCATGAGAGAATGGGATAATATATGCAAAATGCTGCAGGGAAAAGAAACATCAGCCACAAACGGTTTGCCTGGAAAAGCTGTCCTTTAGAATGAAGGAATGATAAAGACTTTTGCAGACAAATAAAAAGTGAGAAAGTTTGTCATCACTAGACCTACATTACAAAAAATGCTAGAGGGAATTCTTCAAACTGAAATGAAAGCATGCTAATTAGCAACATGAAAACACATGAAAGTATAAAGCTTACTGGTAAAAGTAAGTATATAGTCAAATCCAGAATGTTCTAATGCTATAACAGTAATGTGTAAATCACTTATAACACTAGTGTAAAAGGAACAAATTTCCCATTTAAAAGATATGGAGGCTAAATTAATAAGAAACAGGAACTATCTCTATGCTGATGACAAGAGACTCACTTCAACTTTAAGGACACACACAGATTGAAAGTGAGGGTATATAAAAAAGATATTTCATGCAAATATATACTAAAAGAGAACAGGGGTAGCTACACTTGTATCAATCAAAATAAGCATTTAGTCAAAAACCATAAAAATAGATAAAGTGGGATGTAATATAATGATAAAAGGGTCAATTCATCAAAAGAGTATAGCAGTTGAAATATACATGCATTTAACATCAGAGTACCCATATATAAAACAAATATAAACAGAACTGAAGGGAGAAATAGAAATACAATTAGGAAGTGGAGGACTTCAGTATCCCACTTTTAAAAATGCATAGATAATCCAGGCAGAAAAATCAGTGAGGGAATAGTTTTGAATAACAATACAGACCAAATGGACCTAACAGACATATAAAAAACATTCCATCCAACAGCTGCTGAAGACAGACATTCTTCTCAAGAGCACATGAAACATTCTCCAGGACAGATCAGATTATGGGCCACAAAACAAGTTTTAGCACATTTAAAAAGACTGAAATGATATCAAGTATCTTTTCCAACCTTAATGTTATGAAACTAGAAATCAATAATGAGTAAAACTGGAAAATTTACAAGTATGTGGAAATCGAACAACACGCTCCTGAGCAACTGGTGGGTCAAAGAAGAAATTAAAAGAAAAATTTTTAAAAATACCCCGGGACAAAAAATACAGGAACACAACATACCAAAATATATGGAATGCAGCAGAAGAAAAAGAAATTTTACAATAAATGCCTACATAAAGAAAAAAAAAAAAACAGATCTCAGAAGACAATTTAACTTTATAGCTCAAGGAAAGAGAGAAAGGAGAATAAAGTAGGCCCAAAGTTAGTAGAAGGAAGGAAATAACTAAATCAGAGCAGAAATAAATTAAAAAGTGACTGGAAACATAATAGAAAATCAAACTGAGTTGTTTTTTTTTTAAAAAGGTAAACAATTGACACACCTTTAGCTATACTAACAAAGACGGAAAGAGAAGACAAAATCAGAAATGAAAGAGGAGACATTAAAACTGATACCACAAAAACACAAATGATAAGAAACTACTATAAACAATTATATACTCAGAAATTTGATAGTCTAAAAGCAATGGATAAATTTCTAGAAGCATGCAACCTATCAAGAGTGAATCATGAAGAAACGGAAAATCTGAACAGACCAATAATGATTAAGGAAACTGAATCAGCAATTAAAATTCTTTCATCGAAGCAAAGCCCAGGACCTAATGGCTTCACAATTGAATTCTACCAAACATTTAAAAAATAATTAATATCAGTTCTTTTCAAAATATTCCAAAAAACTAAAAAAGGAAGGAATACTTCCAAACTCATCTTATGAAACCAGCATTACCGTGATATCAAAATCAGACAAGGACATTATAATTATAGAATATTATAGGCTGATATCCCTGATGAAACTAGAGCAAAAATTCTTAACAAAATATTCTCACACTGAATCCAACATCATATTAAAAGGATTATATACCATGATCAAGTGGGATTGATCCCTGGGATCCAACAATGGTTTAACATACACAAATCAATAAATGTGATAGAATGAAACAAAAAAAATCTTGTGATCATCTCATCTCAATAGATGCAGAAAAAGCATTTGACAAAATTCAACATCTTTTCATGATTAAAAACTCTGAACAAATTAAACATAGAAGGAATATACCTCAACATAATTAAGGCCATATATGACAAGCCAGCTAACATTATACTCAAACATTTATAACATCAGAAACAAGGCAAGGATACCCACTTTTCACGACTTCTATTGAACATAGTACTGGATGTCCTAGCCTGAACAATTAAGCAAGAGACGGAAATAAAAGGCATCCTAATAGGAAAATAAAAGATAAAATTGTTTCTGTTTGCAGAAAACTTCATCTTATATATAAAAACCTTAAAGCCTACACCAAAAAAAAAAAAAAAAAATTGTTTTAACTAAGAGAGAAATTCAGTAAAGTTGCAAGATACAAAATCAACACACAAAAGTTACTTGCATGTCTTTATACTAACAACAAAGTATCTGAAAAAATAAATTAAGAAAACATTCCATTTCTTTTTTTTTTTTCTTTTTTGGCAGCTGGCCAGTAAAGGGATCTGAATGTGTGACCTTGGAGTTATAGTCTGTGTTCTAATGAACTAAGCTAAGCAGCCAGCCCAAGAAAACATTCTATTTCCAATGGCAACAAAAAGAATAAAATACTTAGGCATAATTTAACCAAGGAGATGAAATATCTGTACACTGAAAACCATAAAAAGTCGATATAAGAAATTAAGGAAGACTTAAAATGTAATAATATCTTGTGTTCATATATTGAAAATATCAATATTGTTAAAATACCATTACTGTTCAAAGCAGGCTATAGATTCAATGCAGTATCTACCAAATTCCAATGATATTTTTTACAAAAATACAAAAAACAATTCTAAAATTTATATGAAACCACAAAAGTCCCTGAATAGCTAAAACAATCTTGAGAAAGTAGAACAAAGCTTGAGGCATCACAATTCCCGATTTCAAATAATATTATAATGCTATGGTAATCAAAACAGTATGACACTGGCATGAAAACAGACAGAGACCAATGGAACACCATAGAAAGCCCTGAAATACTCCCATGCAAACACAGGCAGATAATTTTCAACAAAGCTGCCAGGAATAGATGATGGGGAAAGAATAATCTTTTCAATAAATGGTGCTGGGAAAACTGTATTTCCAAAGAGAAAAAAAATGATATTACATTCTTATCCTTTAACACACACAGAAATCAACTCAAAGCAGATTAAAGATTTAAACTTTAAGGCTGAATCAGTAAAACTACCAGAAGAAAACAGGGCAAAATCACCGTGACATTGGTCTTGGTAATGATGTTTTGGAAATGACAACAAAAGCACAGGCAAAAATATACAAGTGGGACTATATCGAAATAAAAATCTTCTGTGCAGCAAAGGAAACAATCAACAAAGTCAAATGGAAACCCACAAAATGGGAGAATATTAGCAAACCAAATAATTGACAAGCGGTTAATATCCAAAATATGTAAGAAGATAGAACATGCAATATCAAAACAAAAACAAAACAAAAACGATAATAACAAGATCAATAAATAACTTGATTAAAAAATGGGCAAAGGATCTGAATAGATATTTTTCCTAAGAAGACATAAAAATGTCCAATGGATTTATGAAAAAGTGATCAACATCACTAATTATCAGAGAAATGCAAATGAAAACCACAATGCAATATCCCCTCATAGCTGTTAGGATGGGATATTCCCTCATAATCAAAAAGTCAAATATGACAAGTGTTGCTGAGAATGTGAAGAAAAGAGAACCCTTATATATTTTGGGGGGAGGGTAAATTGGTACAGCCAGCATGGGAAATAGTATGGGGGTTTCAGAAAATTAAAATAGAACTACCATCTGACCTAGCAATCCCTCTGCTAGGTATATACACAAAGGAAATAAAATCACAATCTCAAAGTATAACTGCACTCACACGTTCATTGCAACATTATTCATAGTAGTCAAAATATGAAGACTACCAATTGTCCTCCAACCCATGAATAGATAAAAAAAATATTATATGTATGTGTAAATAAACACACACATAAGAGTGTGTGTATATGAGAGTATAAACACACACACACTCACAGTGCAGTATTATGGTGCTGGGAAAACTGTATATTCATCTGTAGAAGAATGAACCTAGACCCATATCTCTTTACAAATACCAAAATCAACTCAAAATGTATTCAAGGCTTAAGTATAAGACCTGAAACTATAAAACCCCTAGAAGAAAACATAAGGGAAACAATTCAGGACATGGGACCGAGCAAAAACTTTATGAGTAAGACCACGAAAGCACAAGCAACAAAAGAAAAAAAAATGGGATTATATCAACTAAAAAGCTTCTACACAGCAAAAGAAACAATCAACAGAGTGAAAAGACAACTTACAGAATGGGATGAAATATTTTAAAACTATACATATGACAAGGGATTAATCTCTAGAATATATAGGGAACTCAAACAACTTCACTGTAAAAAAACAAATAATCCAGTTAAAAAATGGGCAAAGGAGCTGAATAGACATTTTTCAAAGGAAGACATACAAATGGCCAACAGGTACATGAAAAAATGCTCAGCATCACTAATCAGCAGTGAAATGCAAGTCAAAACAACATTGAGATATCACCTCGCCCCAGTTAGACTGGCTCTTATCAAAGAGACAGAGAATAACAAATGCTGACAAGGATGTGGAGGAAAGAGGACAATTCTACCCTGTTTGCGGGACTGTAAATTAGTACAGCCATTATGGAAAACAGTATGGAGGTTTTTCAAATAACTACAGATAGAACTACCATATGATCCAGCAATCCCACTTCTGGGTATATACCCAAAGGAATGGAAATCATCATGTTGAAGGAATACTTGCCCTCCCATGTTCATTACAGCTGTATTTACAATAGCTAAGATATGGAGCCAACCTAAATGTTCATTGATGGATGAATTGGTAAGGAAAATGTGGTACATATATATACCCACACAATGGAATGCTACTTAGCCATAAAAAAGAATGAAATTCTGCCATTTTCAGCAACATGGATGAGCTAGGAGAAAATCATGTTATGTGAAATAAGTCAGGCACAGAAAAAGAAATACCACACATCCTCACTCATAAGTTGGAGCTGAGAAAGAAAGAAACAGAGAAACAAAGAACAAAGAAAGAAAAAAAAAAGCCACAATAAAAGGTTGAACTTTCAGAAGGAGATAACAGACCTATAGTTTCCAGAGGTGAGAGATGGGGAGTGGAAGGGAGGTTTAGGGAGTAACTGGGTAAGGGACAAAATGAGTAATTATGATTTGTATTGATGAATACACTAGTAATATTGATTTGATCATCACATACTGTACACAAATACTGATAGTCAACTCTGTACCCTGTATATATGTACAACCAAAAATAAATAAATAAATCATTTTTTTAGGAAAATTAAGTAAAATTTTAAAAACTCCATAAAACATTTTACATCTTATTTTTTATTTTATTTTTACTTTTGGCTACAAAATAAGTCTCAATATATTTTTAAAAACTAAGATCATAGAATGTAAGTTCTCTGACCACAATAACAGAGGTAAATTTAAGAAATTCACAAATGTGTGGAAATTAAACAACACTCTCCTATGTAAACAATGGGTAAAAAGTAAAATCACAGGGAAATTAGAGAGTACTTTCATATAAAAATCAAAGCACAACATATCAAAATTTATTGGATAGAGGGCTCATGCACTGCTTTGAGGAAAATTCATACTTGTAAACACCTATATTAAGAATAAGAAAAATCTTTGATCAGTAGTGAAAACTTCTACCTTAAGAAAATAGAAAAAGAAAAGCAAATTAAACCACAAACAAATTTAAGTAGGAAATAACAAAGATTACAACAGAAATATATGACATATGGAATTAAAAAACAATAGAGAAATACAACAAAACCAAAACTAATTCTTTAAAAATATCAACAAAACTTTTATCTAGACTGACCAGGAAGAAAAAGAGAGAAGACCAAAATTACTAAAATCAGAAATAAAGCAGGGACATTATTATTTTGTCATTATGATTTTTTATGATGGTAAGATTTAGTTTCTCATTTGTATTTATGTTCTTCTAGTGAGTTTTTTTCTTTCTTTTGTATTCATGGTAGTGATTATTGTTTTTTAGGTTCCAGATGCAAGACTTCCTTGAAAATTTCTTGAAGAACTGATCACGTGGTGGTAAATCTCACAGTTTTTATTCATCTGGAAAATTCCCTATTTTTCCCACATTTCTGAAGGATATCATTGCTGGGTATAGTACTCTTGGCTGGAACTTTTTTTCTTTTACTATTTTGAATATGTCATCCCATTTTCTTCTGGCATGTAGAGTATCTGTTGAGAAGTCTGATGTTAGTCTGATAGGAGATCTCTTATATGTGACTTGACACTTTTCTCTTGCTTCTTTTTAGACTCTCTTTGTCTTTGAGCTTTGCCAGTTTGATTATAATTCGTCTTGGAGAAGATCTTTATGGATTGAATCTGTTTGGGGGTCTTTGAGTCTCCTGGATATGAAGGTCTGTGTCTCTCCCTATACTTGGGAAGTTTTCCATTATTATTTTTTTGATAGGTTTTACATGCCTTTTCTTTTCTTCTCCCCTTCTGGAACACCCATGATTTGAATGCTTGTGTGCTAAAGGTTGTCTGCTACCTCTCTTAGATTTTCTTCATTTTTTAAAATTCTTTTTTCTTTTGGGGGGCATGGGGAGTCTGCCTGGGTTATTTTGAAAAGACTATCTTTGAGATCAGAAATTCTTTCTTCTGCTTGTTCTGGTCTGCTGCTTAAGCTATAGGTTGTGTTTTTTATTTTGTTAAGTGAGTCTTTCAGTTCCATGAGTTCTGCTACATTCATTTTTAAGGTATTAATCTCTTTTTGTAAACTTCATCCTTCATATCTCAGATTTTTTTCCTCATTTCATTATGTTGTCTGAGTCTTCTCATATTTCAGTAAGTTTCCTTAAGGTTGTTGCTTGGAATTCCTTTTCAGTCATTTCAAAAAGGGTTTCCTGCTTTACAGGGTCTGGTATTTGAGAATTGCTGTATTCTTTTGGTGCTGTCATATTTTCTGGGTTTTTTGTATTTCTGGTATCTCTATGATGATGTCTGGTCTTCTGGTAGAGCAGTTGCTTCTTCTATTACTCAGGAGTGGACATTGAGGAGACAGATGTCCTCTCCTTTTTCCAGTTTCCACTGGTGACCCTCTTTGCATCAATGTGGTCAAGTGTCTGGCAGGCCACCTGCCTGGTGGCTGTGGCTACTGATGTGGCATTGGTCCACTTTGGCAGCAGCTATAGCTGTGGCAGTGGCTGTGGTGGGCCACATGAGTTGAAGTCATGTTTTTGGCATGCTCTCTCACCTGCTTCTGGGCAGAGGGGGCTGCGCTTGGTTCTTGCCTGGGAACATGGGCATGCTCTCTTGCTTGTTTCTGGGTGAAGGGGGCTTTTCTTGGCTCCTGCCTAGGAATCCAGGCATGCTCTCTTACCTGCTTACATTTACATTTTTTAAAAAGAAGGACATCCTGACATTTGTGACAATATAGATGAACATGGAGGACACTACATTTTGTGAAATAAGCTAGACACCAAAAAACAAATACTGTGTGATCTCATTTATACGTGAAGTCTAAAAAAAGTCAGACTCCTAGAAGTGGAGAATAGAAAGGTGGTTGCCAGGGGTTTGGGAATTTGGGAAATGTTAATCAAGGCATACAAACAAAGATGAATAAGTTCTGGAGATCTAACATACAGTATGATGTCTATAGTTAGTAATAATACATTGTATACTTGAAATTTGCTGGAAGAGTAAATCTTAAATATTCATACCACTCAAAAAAGATAACTACGTGATGGTTATGTTAATTAGCTTGATTGTGATAATCTTTTCACAATGTGCGTATGTATCTCAAAACACCATGTTGTATACCTTGAACATATCAAATTTGTATTTGTTAATTTTACCTCAACAAAGCTTGGGTGGTGGAGTGGAGAAAAGGTATTCCCAGTGGAAGGAGAATGGCACAAACCTGGAGAACAGAACCAAATATATCTGGTCAAATTATAGATATCAAGAACATACCATGGGAAAAAAAAATAAAGTGAGAGACTGGAAAAGAAAAAACTATAGAAACCTAAATGGGTAGAATTAGTGGCTTTATTTTCAGGCCAATGAAAACGGCAATAGAGCAGACCTCCATCTCCCTCCAGTATATTGCAGACACAGGTTTCCTTGACTGATGAAAGGAAACTTAAATGTAACTTTTATTTGGCTGCATTTAGGTGAAAGTAACAGGGAAAACGTGCTATCTTTGCTGTCTCATCCATCCTCTTTTGATGGCTTTTCACATTTCTTTCCTCTTGGTCAGTATACTATTCACAAACTAGAGGTCTTTTTTGAAAGAGGATATGGTCAGTGGAGGGGGAGGCAAGGTTTCATCATGTTATCATATTGCCAAACATTTAAGCTTCTATTTTGTCCTGCTCCTCATCCACCACAGTGTTAGGAGCTCAGTATTTCTGGATTCTGCTGTTTCTGCCTTGGATCTATCAGATCAAAATGTGAGCTTTAATCCATTGTGGTCTGAGAAAATACATGGGATAATTCCAATTTTTTTGAATTTGTTGAGACTTGATTTGTGTCCTAGTATATGATCTATCATGGAGAATGATCCATGTGCTGATGAGAAGAATGAATATTCTGA
>NW_007729978.1:130331-173548 GCF_000696425.1 Galeopterus variegatus
GAAGAAGATATAACAACCATACTTTTTTTTTTGAAGTTGTTACAAGAAGCAAACGGAAAGGACATTCTTGGGGGGGATGGGAGAGAGGGAGGAGGGCGGGAGGTGTTGGTGATGGGCCATAATAATCATATACATTGTATATTGACAAAATAAAAATTAAAAAAAAAAAAATGTGAGCTTTTAGGAAACTAGCATGATCTGGGGCCTTAAGAATGTGACCCAACCCAGGAAACCTTTCTTGTATATTATGACACAATTGATTGCAATGGGATGGCTTATACCAACTTGAAAGGAGCACAGTGTTGGAATTTAAATGTGAAATTCCTGAGGCTTTTACAATCTTTTGTTCATTGCCTACTATGTGTTTGACACTGCATGACAGCTGTATATATTATGTATTCAAATGCTGATTGCAATTTGATAAAGTAGATACAGCTTTTTTGAAAAAGCTGAGACGCAAAGAAAATAAGTAACTAGCCCTAAGTTACACAAATAGTACACAGGGAAACCAGAGTGGGTGACCCCAAAGTTTTTGTAGCTAATTTATTCTGCCTCTTCTGCCATTTAGAATATCTTTTCCATCAACCATCAAAATTTTAAAAAATCAAATACTTCAAGGAAGGTGATACCAGGTTTCTTAGAGATAAACATCCCTTCTCTACATTTCTGGTTAAAGTATGGCAACTAACAAACAAACCCACTAGCGCACAGGAAAATTTAGTAATTGACTGAGATTAGAAAATGGAGTAGGTAGACTTAGCTATAAACTCAACTAAGAGTTGCTCATGTGAGCTGCACACTATTAGGAACTCAGAAATCTAACCTCAATCATTAGAAAACAGTTTTTTCACAGAACCAATCCTGGTAGGAGTGCAGCATATCAACACAAGAGAGATGTGGTGTTTACAATGCATGAAAAGGAGTGTGGTAAAAGTGAAAATAAATAAACATGTGAAAGGCAGGGGTTGAGAAAACATTCAAAGTATTTTTGTGTCTTTGTTTCATGAAAGAAAGCACTGCTCATCAGACCAGCAAAACACTTTTAATTAGGGTCCTGTAAATCTTCAATATTCAGCAATCTTGGAGCTGTTCCAAATTGCATTTAGTTGTAAATAAATTGAATCTTCTCAGGCTATGGATCCTCTCTACTGACTCAAGCCTGATAAAGATTACCCTTTAATGTTGTGGCTAGTATTTAAGGCACAGGGTAAATATTTCGCAGCAATTTTAATCCATAATTTTTTCTCATTTTGACTTTTCACACTGTCTCCTGAGGTATGGAGTCTGATAATTTAAATAACTAGTCCCACAAAGTACAAGAAAAACCTGGTGGTAAACTGCTTCAGGAACAACTTGCATCATATTTGAGGCTAACTGGATCCACCAGTGAAGGAGATGCTCAAAAGGGATTCCTCAAAGTTAGACATTTCAGAAGCTGCAGAACCACTGAAGGCTGGCATGTCATTAACAGGTGAGATTTTTTTCAAATTACCCCTTCCTCCTACTCTACCTGGCTTAATTGGCCTGTCAGTCTATGCATCCATCCTGTAATAAAAGGCCAAATGTCCACTGATTCTCTCAGCCTGACTTGTGTGTTTTAAAGGGCTCTGGAGTTGCTTATAGGGAATGAGGCCATTCAGGGACGCTTGCTACTGGGGTTGACAAACAGGGAAGGGTATTTCCCCATCATTATTCCAGTCATCAGATGCAGCTATCAAAAGAGAATTAGAGACAACGTGGGGCAACTGGCTTATGTAATGCCCTATTCTCTCCTCTTCTCTCCTCCACCGTCTTTTCCTCTCCTCTCGTCTTCTACCTTTTCTTTCTTTCCTTTCCCTTCCTTCCTCCCTTCCTCCCTGCTTCCTTCCTTCCTCCCTTTTTCTTTCTTTCCTTCTTTCTTTATTGGATAGAGCAATAAAATGTAACAATAAAATCCAAACTTTCTTGGGTGAGGAGAGATCTCTTTATGAAACAGGAAAAAAGGTTTGGAAAGAACAAAAATATAATTCTAGAGAAAAGTATACTATCGTTGCAGCTCAGGTTTTCTTTTCTGTTTCTGTTTGGCCACGCTAACAGTCTCTCAGCCAGTGTGCCCTTCCTGTCATGTGTGTTCTGCAGTTTCTACTGTTGAATTTGATGTGGCCTGGTAAACTGTTTTGACCTATAATATCTGCCACAAAATATTTATGTGATAGGGCAGGATTGGGGAAAAGAACCAAAGGAAGTGTTTCAAGTAGAATATTAAATAGACCTTTTATCATGGTTGGAAGCACATTTCAGGAAATGGACAAGAAGGTAAGGACAGCAGGAGTTCTTGGAAACATGAAAGGCATCAGAAACATCTCTGTATTCTGGGCTGTTTGACCAGCCATAGAAAAGGTAGTTGGGGCCTTTTATGAGTTCAGAGGATTGAGGAAAAGGATGACCACCTGCCAATGAAAAGATGCTAGGATTCTATCACTAGCAGGGACAACAGTGCAATGCCCCCGAGTAGTCCTGATTCAGTTCCAGGAACGCTTTCTGCTAAGAGAAGTATGTGGGCATAGTTGTACTTACATGTTCCTTTTGAGAAATGGTTAATTATTGTTCATCCAAGAAACTAATATCTGGTGTGTTTCAAGCTTTATCTCTTACTACTGCCTTTATATTTCTTACCTTCCAGTTAATGCAAGTTATTAATTTCTATCTGAACATGTTTTCTGTTTCTAGATATTTTCTCATGCTGTTCTGTCAGCTAGTATGCCATTTCTTCCATCCCAGCCCATCTGTCAGACTCTGGCTGCAAGGCTGTCTCTTTCTGAAACTTTTTCTGGTATTCCCAGACAAAGAAATCTCTCCTTCCCATAAATTGCTCTTTTTTATACTTTACCTTATATCATGGTTGTCTGTGTGTATCTTATCTCCCCTACTCTAAAAAATCTCCTTGAGTGTCCCATCCTAATAGGAAACTATACTAATCTAGTTATAATTTCTATCTTGTCAATTAAAAAACCACTGTAAGAGAAGAGCAAAAAATGGAGATTTTTGAAAATTGTTATTTTGTTTAATTTTTTTTTATATTACACTACAAACATTATGTAATGACATTCTAAAATGAGTGCTTGTATGGTAATGATAAAATAAGAAGTAGTTTAAATGGAGGGAGTATGTAGTTAGAAAATTCTGGGTGCCTAGCGTAAAATTTCATGTAGTAGAAATTCAGTGAAACTTTAGTCATTCTTCATTATATTCATTAGTGAGTTAATTGGAGAAATAGAAATTATGAAATTTGTGGATAAGTTACTCAGAAACTATAATATGCAGAGCAACACGTTAGGGATGTAATGAGCTATCTCAGATCTTTTCAACAACTATGCAAGATAGATATTATTATCTCAGTTTACATACAATAAAATCAAAGTTCATGCACAGTAAATGACTTGCTCAAGGGTGTGTGTAGCTAGTAACTGCAGCCAACAATTCCAGAGCCTCACCTTAAAAATCCCAATCTTCAAAATTAACAGAAGCAATCTCAGAAACAGATAAAGACAAGGCAGCTACGGATCAAGAGATACCTTTTTGCTTCATTTGTCACTTGATTCATTCTTTGACGAATATTTTTGAGCTCCATTTTAAGCACCGTTCTAGAGGCTGGGATGCAAATAGATATATTTGGGCACAAAACAGCTGCTGAATCTCTAGCCATCACATCTGAATTCTAGGCAAATGGAAGGAAAAACAGCAAGGAGCATATGCTAGCCTCTCCCTCTTAAGGAATTTTTTTCTGAAAACCATACCCACACCTTCTTGTAGTTCACTGGCCAGGACTTAATAATATGCCACCCCATCTGGAAGGCAGGCTGGGGAATGTAGTTTTCCATTACCCATGTTAGTATAGCAACAAGTTAGTGTTATATTCATACAGAAAAGAAGGAAGAATGCCTATTTGGGGGCTGTCCCTGACAACCCAAAACCGTTATTCATATAGTAACCTGAGTGATCTGTTATTACTGTCTGGCTAGAAACTGATTTAGCTCAGTACTGAAAATGAATCCCCAGCCCATACTGGAGATGCCTATACTTCCTCTTACTTACTGCTTTTCTCTCTTCTCTATCAGTCTCCTTCAAGTTTATCATAACTACGAATAGAACATAGCCATCCTGTTTCCCTCACAACTCTCTTTTTGGCTCAAGTAAGTTATGCATATTTCAGTATAATCAAGGGCAAATTAAGATGTTAGTACAGATATGCAAGAGATATTAATTATAGGAGAAAGGAACTAAAAGGAAAAGAAAGCGATAAAAATATATACAAATGAAGAGCTCTATTTATGTTAAATTTAAATAATAGCCAAAAGATAGGAAACATTTCTACTTAGTTGTTCAGGTCATTAAGAAGAATTAGAGAAGTACTTTTTAATCAAAGTAATCAATTAATTGACCTGTTCTTTTCAAAGAAGAAGCTAAACAAAGGATTGCCCACTTCCTGCATTACGCATCATTTTAGGGAAAAAAATTTGGCTTGGGAAAATGGTAAGAATAAAAAGAAAGTTATCTTCAAAAGCTAATGTCATACTACTCATAGTAGTTTAGAAAAGAGAAAATTTGACAGTATTGAATATCTTTTGGGTGTTTGAATTAATATCTCTCAGAGCTGTTTCACCTTGTTTTGAGGAAACCTGGAAACTCACAGTTTTAAAAGAAAAGATTATAGGAGAAAAATTAGAAGCAAATAGACAAGATGTGTTGATCATTATCAGCCAGCTCTAGTTTATATTATGTATTTTAAAATGGATTTAATTAAGCTGTTGGAGAAGTGTTCCTCAGGCCTTGCTAATTAGCTAATAAAGCCCCCATCACTTCTAATAGTCTTGGACAGAGACAATTACTACAAAAATGAAACAGTCACTGCTGAAGGGAAATTCAGTGTTTTTAAAAAATAGCAAAAATTGGACAATGTAAACAAATCTGTATAAGTGACTCACATGGAATAGCTAGCTAACCTGATTTAAATTTGGTCAAAGAATAAGCAACACTGATATAAAGAAACAATTAATAATGAAAAATGGCAGGAATAATGAATAAATGTGTATATATATATATGTATCAGATTCATATAATGATATTCATACTAACACTTATAATTGATTGCTTGATTAATTATTTAATTAAATATCTCCTTTCCAACAACAACAAAAAGACATCACACGACTTCTGAACAAACATAAAAAACCAAATTAATGTAAATTAGAAGTAATTGTGAAAAACAAGTTAGAGGCAAGTAAACTGAACCAAATGGGGTTATTAAAAATATTTCATAAGTGTCTATGTCCTGGATAGCTATTGCTGTCAAATGTGGTTCTTCTAGCCAATATAAAGAAGGAAATCTGTTAAATTACCTAACTCACTCTGTCCATAAATTTCAGAGCAATTCAATGTCTTAGAAAGAGTACAATTATAATTAATCTACCATGAATTTCTTCTGAGGATTGTCATAAAGTGTACTATGTATAACAAACTGAACAACATACTCATCAGAATATTTTTGGAACATTTTGGAATCAAGTCTCAACATGTTCTTGTGGGATCTCATTAAAGCATGATTCAATAATCAAGAATTAATTCGATGTTTACGTATCAGTTCTCTAAACATTTAGCTTAATCTATGATATTTTTTAGACCATTTGAGGAATCAATAAACTGTACCCACTGAAGACAATCCATCCACAGATATTGGTCCTCTTGGTCTACTTTATCTTCAGAGGTAGACTCTTCTATTCATCAGTAATAAGCAAATTAGTAGATTTTTTTTTTGAGTTGGTAAATTTATTCATAGCATGTTTTGCTTACTGACTTCTTAAGGATTCTTATTAAGTAGAAAAACAAATGACCTGATGATTAGCCTTTGGGGAGGAAAGGCTGAAAAAAGCACACCTTTATTAATAGCTACCAGAGTCGTCAGCTAAGTTATACACCTTTAATATGTGATGTAAAAATTCAGGTACAATCTAAGAATCTTCCCATTTTGTTAATGAATATTAGTAGTAGAAATAAATGGGGCCACAATGAATGGTGTTTGAATGAAACACTGGGTGAAGGCACTTTCCCTGTTTTACATTCTTTTTCTTTATAATAAATGACACACAACCAAGAGATGTATTCAGTATACTTAAAGATATTTTTAGAGTTAATTGAGACTTGATTCCAAAAAATCTTAAAAATCTTTCTGATTATGATGTATAACTTCCTTTGTGATTGTGTATTCTTACAGTTCCCCTGCCCCCCACCAAAAAAAAAAAATCATAAGTCACAGAAAGGATAAGGTATAGTTGGGTTAACCAAAATTTCAGTGAACTAGTGTGGCCAGGTTAACTAAAATTTATATTAATCAGAAAGGTATAGGTTTGCACATTAGAATTATAACACAGAATGTCACACAAATCTGAATTATTGCATGGTAGAAAGTCAAGTGTAGAGGACTCATGAATGTATTGTGGTAGTCAGAATTCAGGGCGATGATAGAGGCTATTCACAAAAGTTGTCCTGCATTCACCCTGCTGCACTTCTGTCCTTCCTACTCTCTTAGCGATTCTTAAGACCTTGCAGAACCAGTCTATAGATTCTTGTATCTTATCCTGGTTCTATCAGTAACCTCTGTATTAACATTTTTCACATCCCAATTCAGATAAAATTTTCTAACACTTCAAACACTCTTCTGCCATTATCCTCAACTACCTTGCTTCAGTATCCTCTAGTATGTGGAGAACTTGAGTTAAAATGAATTGCTGAGTTAAGAAAGAGAACAAAATTGAACGGAAGCCTAGACAGCTGAGTGGATTCACTGTGGGAGACATATTCATATATTCATACAGTATAATGTTGAAATAGACTAATTATTAATTGATTGGATAGGATTCAAGTAATGCCCTATTATTTTTTAAGGTGTAAATCCTTCTAATGTAAGTGATACATGTGGGAAGTCAGAGGGTGAATTGTGATATTATAAAAATATATTTGGTCTTAGTCCTGTTTCCTGGCCCACAACTTATAAAATCTTTGGAATCTCCAAAATGATGAGTGTATTTTTGTGTGCTAATGAGTTGACTGATGGCTGGCAGCTCCTAGGTAGTTTCAGGATTAGAGCTAAAAAGACCAAGGTAGGATTAGAGGGTTGGGACTTTCAGCCCCACCCTCAACCTCTGGGTAGGGGAGAGAGGCTGAGGGTTAAGTTGATCACCAGTGGCCTATAATTTAGTCAACCATGCCTATGTAATGAAGGCTGCATAAAAATTGCAAAGTACTGGGTTTGAAGAACTTCCATATAGCTGAACCCATGGAGGTTCATGGGGAGGACATGGGTGCTCCATGCCCCTACCCACATGCCTCACTATACATCACCTCATCTGTTTCCTTTGTAATATCTTTTATAATAAACTGGTGAACCAAAAAAAAAAAAAAGAAAGAAAGAAAGAAAGAAAGAAAGCTAGTCTGAGTATCAAATAAGTAAAATCAGTAATACTTATTAAGTTATTTCAAATAGAGTCTGTGAATGTACAGTCTTATTATGCATCTAGTAACTAGTACTTACATTTATCAATCAGTCTGGATCAGTGTTGCTGAAGATGTGTTAGAAGGATCCCCCACATAAACTTCAAAGAGAAATACTTTTTACTCCTTTATTTCTCTGAGGACATACATAATTTTATATTTTATGAATATCTGTTCTTGTTACAATGACAAAAATGTAACCCAAGTAATTGAAGATAATTTTGACATTTATATAAGTGAAAAGTCCAGGGACACGACTAGTTTTGACATTTATGCAATAAAAGTCTAGGGATAGGACTAAGTTCAGGCATTTCTGTATTCTGATACTCAAACATCAAGAATCTGTCCACCACTGAATCTTGTTTCCTTTGGCTTTGAATCATTTCTCATGCTGACTTTTCCTATGCAGATGCACATATGGCCCTAAACAGCTTCAGGATTTTATTCAACCAGCTTGGCAATTCCAGTGTGTTTATGGTATCTTTGGAAAACAGCATTTTCTGAATAATTTCTGCAAAACTCCCAAGTTTCACTCTTACTCTCTTAGTTAGGTTGCATTTACATTCTTTAATCAATTACTGTGACCAGAAGAATGATGTTGCAAATTGATCTTAGACAATAGAGTATCTACAACTATCAGCTTCTTTTTGGTAAATATTAGTAGTTACAGGTAGTTGATTGTTGTGGGTTCTCCCCCAACAACCTTGTACCAGGCATTAATGAAAGCAAATCTAGGACATTATCCTGGCACAAATACAGACACAATGCCCTCAGAAAAACTGCACTGAGGCCTCATTAAAGCCCAGCTCTATCTTTGGTGCTTCAAATGTGACATTAATCTGTCGACAAGATTCAGTTCACCATACTTATGGGAGTCAAGTAAGCAATAATTCTCTAGAGAAGGTAGACTGATATAGGACCATTTAGGAATCAATCAGAGATTAGCATTTCAAAAGGGCCCCCATCTCTGCTTGTTTGATTTTTATGCCCTGTTTATTCAAGGGCAAGCAAGAATGCCTCTAAAATGCTTCTACCCAAAAGTATACGTTTTAAAAACTACTAATCTACTGATGAAAACCTACCTCTAATATCCATATGTTCATTAACCCACCAATGATTTTTAACTGTAAAAAATACAAGTCTAGTGTGTAATTATGCTAATTTTAAAAACTTCTGGGGCTGACTGAAGATAAAGGTATTTGAAATGCTACCATCAGCTGCTTGGAGTGTGATCTGTAGAATAAAATCTAGCTAACTATACTTGGAGGAAATTCGGGCAAATTGATCACTTTTGGGGGTAGATTAAAACTAACATATACATATTTATATCTCACTGTCTATGCTAAAATATTTTAGTATACATTACAGACCAGGCAATAGTTCACTTCTAAATGTTTCAGATGCTTCTCTTAAAATAAGAATATTTTCCTTCATAGCCAAAATAATAGAATCACACCTAATAAAATGGATTAAAATTTCTTAATATCATCTAATACCATTCATATTCAGATTTCCCTGATTACTCTCAACATATCCTTGCTGCTTGGCTGTCTGAACACATGGCTGTGGGAACACATCACATCTTTTTCCTATGTCCCTTTAGTTTTCTCTTCTTCAACAGCATCTTTTTGTGAAGAAACTCTCGTAAGCTGAAAATTGTGGCAGTTGCCCTACAGAATGTTTCACCTTTCAATTTGGCTAATCATCCTTTCAATATGGATTAATTTTTTCTATATTTTTTGTAATTCCCTTAAATTGGAAGTTAAACCTAAAGGTTTAATTAAATTAAATTAAAAAATATTTTTAGCGAAAATATCATGTGTATTTATGAAGACCTTTTAGTATCCTTATTCACTTCTGAATTTTTATAGATTCAATTAATATGTTTCCTTTCTTTTTTGATGCCTGAGTTGACATACTTTTGTCCTGTTATAGCCTCTTCAATTTGGTTCCTTCACTCCTATGTCCTCATGACACGAACCATTTAATAGTAGAGAATATCGTTGCTTTCAGACGCAGCAAGATGTTCCTGGTTCAACTTGGATCACCTCTGCTCTGTATTAGGCAGCCTCTTCAATTTGGTTCCTTCACTCCTATGTCCTCATGACATGACCCATTTAATAGTAGAGAATATCATTGCTTTCAGACGCAGCAAGATGTTCCTGGTTCAACTTGGATCACCTCTGCTCTGTATTAGGCCTCACGGCTAGTTTAACATTAGCACAGCTAGTTAAGCAACTTTCACCCTCCTCCCCGTCCCCTTTCCCTTTTCCACTTTAGGAACTGAGATTCTTCTCCTGGGAAGGGGTAAACATTACCGTTACAATCAAGGGAACATCTAGCAGGCTTTGGACTGGAACGCTTTGTACTGAGATAGTGGCTAATCAAGAGCTTATGACTTAACATACCAGATGCCATCAGGCCATGAGGGCTGTGTCACCTTGCATACCACTGATTTTGAATTTGCCCATTACTCTGTCTGAACCCTCCCTAAAAGTCTTATTAACCCCGTGCTTTCCTTAGTTTGCAGGAATTGAGATGGTTCTGTCTCCCCTCCACATTAGCGGAATAAACCTTTTGGCTGAAATGGCTCCTGACTCAGATCTCTCTCTCTCTTCTCCATCTCTCCAAACCTGTACTCTGGGCATGAAATCAATCAGTTCTTGGGGAAGCCCTGGTTCTCACAAATGGTACTGGGGACCCAAATTTGGGAACTAGAGTTCGCATATCAGTTTTGCTGCTGGGGTGGCATTTGTTCCAATGTGTAATACATTGTATAAATTAAGCACTCAGGACTTTTGGGAGGGAAATTATCTTTTTGTAAAACAAAATTGTCCTAAGTATTAAGACAGAATTGCCAACTGTTATACATATTTAGATTTTAATGCATAATCAATACTTATTGTCTGGCTAGGATTCTTTAAATAAAGCCAGTGACTCTACTCCCTGGTCTTTTACAGATTTGGTTTATATTCAGGAGTGAGTGACTATTTTCTGTAAATTTCCAATAGCTGAAATGTTCTGCGTTTAATAAATAAAAACACAAAATTCTTCTGTATTCAAAGGGGGGGGGATCTTTTTCAGATATTAAATTTTTGTTCTTAAAATATGATTTTCAATTCATTAAATTAAATGTTGAAATAATAGCTATTCCTTAAGTGATTTAAGTTGCATTTACTTTTCTTATCATTTTATTTATAAGCCTAAAAACTTAAACAGTCTTGTTTAAAGTATTTCAAATCAATGACTGGCTCCATCTAAAAGCTTAATTATATACTTTCAGTGATTTCAAAATATCTTTAAAATATAGTACATTCTATGTTCTTCCCAAGTCCTTAAGTTGCCTAATTTAACAAATGTTTGCAACTACTCAAAATAATTTTGGAATCACTTCCCCCAGGACTTGTTTGGTCCCTGTAGCCAGTCCAGGCATCCCCTCATTTGGCCTGAGTTTCTGAGATAAGCTGACACTCTCAGCTTCTGCCTTATTAGCAAAGCTGCACTGTCAGTGGTGGAAAGTGTTTTCCCTAAGTGAGTAAAAATAATTTTTTTCTGATTGTCATTCCAAATTATCTTCGATCATAAATTTCATTTTAAAATATATTTTGATCAAAGTGCATCATGTAATTTAAGTGATTCATGTTCAATCACTTCTGAGGATGAGTAAACAAGAAGATAAAGGGACCAACCAAACTGATTGTCGAAGCAGAGGGACCAATGGATCTTTATGCCGATACCAAGAGAACCAGTCAGCTGCAGGTATCTGGGGATTTCTGCACCCTCGGAACTTGTCATGTTTGTATAGCATCCGAATTGGCAAGTTTTCCTTAAGGAAAAACATAAGTTTTGAGACTACCGTTCAAGACCAAATGGGCCCACCAATTATTGAAAAAAGTAGTGCTAAAAAATGGAAGAAAATTGTGACATCTGTAATTGTATACTTTCCTAATTTACCAAATTTCATTATTAAAACTCATAAACATAAAACATGTTTGGTCTGTGGTTGGTATTTTTATTGTATCTAAGAGCTAGATAATGAACAGACGCACATACAAATGAATGTGCAAACTTTCAAGACAAAGTATAAATGGGAAGGTACAATTTTGTCTTTCAACTTCCAGCATTACATGTTTACATAAACTATTGATGAAGCAGTCACAGTTGATAAAACTGATTTATTAAATAATAGGATGAAGGCAGATAAAACTGAGGTTGAAACTTGAATGACTGCTATTTTTGAAGGATTTTTAATACAATCTAAAATAATAAAGTAAATGAAAAATATCTCCTGAAGATCAAGAAAGATGAATTCACCTATGTATCAGTGTGATAGCAGAGATGAAAATAAAGTTATTTGAAAATAAAAATTCCCTACAATGGTATTTTTAAATTAAGAATCTATGTCTACAATGAATGAATAGCAGAATATATTTAAAATCATTTTCAGAATACAGGAATTAATATTGAACAAATGTAAGTAGATATATAGAGACATACATATGTATTCTCAAAAAAACCCCAAAGAATAAAAATTCTAGTTTTGAGACTTCGTTAAGGAACAATTTTGTAGTATTTGGAAGCAAGAATTTTCATTATCTTGAGAAATAATTTAAATCTGGTTTCTTAAATATCTAAAGCTTTTTTGTTAATATATTATTTCAAAATATCTCATTTTGTAATCATAACACTTGAGAATAGTACAAAATGTTTTGTACTTTTACATTGTTTCCAAAATGTTTCTTGTGAAAAATACCTCAATAAATATGTTAAAACACAAATTTTACAAAATATGTTAAAATAAATATGTTAAAAATCTAAAATGATTTTTTTTTGAAAAGATAAGAATCAATTTGATCCTTGCATTAATTACTCACATACTTTGGTCAGAGTTATTTTTGTAATTCCCATATTTGGTCAGGGCCATTGCCATTTTATGCTTCACAGGATGAAATCCAAATTCTTGGTTTGGCTCTTGCAGTCTGCTCTGCCAGTCTTATTTCCTGCCTTCCCTACTTTCTTCCCTTTACTACGGCCACAGTGAACTTCATGAATTTTATGAATATACCACCATCTTTCACAAATATATTTTTATTCATTTTATTCCTAATGTTTTTCTTCTTTCTTTCTTACTGTTTCTCCCAATCTCCTAATTATTCCTATAAGGCAGTGGTTCTGAAAGTGCAGTCTATTATATCAACAGGGTTAGCATCACCTGGGAGACTGTTAGAAATGCAAATTTTCAGACTCTATCCCTATCTACTAAATTTAAACACAAACCAACCTACTCTGAAGAATGGGTCAAAAAATCTGTATTTTAACTAGTCCTCTAGCTGATTGTGAAGAAAGCAAAAGCTTGAGGAGCAATGATATAAGGTAACCTAAATAACTTTGTCTTCAAATCCGTAAGCAAGCCTCAAGAAGCACTACAGCAATGTGTTGTTCCTTGTTTTCTAGGATTCAGCAGCTGGTCTAGTGATTGGCAGTAGATCTAGTGTAAGTGACTCTCAACCTTGGCTGTGCTTTGGAACCACCTAAGGAGCTTTGCAAACACTGGAACTTGGGTCACCTCTCCAGAGATTCTGATCTGGGGTACAGCCTGGGCTTTAGGATTTGTAAAAGCCACCTCAGTGATTCTAATGTACAGCCAAGTTTGAGAATCACTGCTTTCCCATTCCCCCATCTCATAATCTCAGAAGTCATTGCCACTTGCATGCAAGTCTCTGTTATGACTGTAACTCAGCTATTCTCCACTAATAGTTTTCTCTCTCTACTCTTTCCAAATATACTACTACTTCTCTTTCTCTTAACCTCTTTAAGACTTTGCATTCAAAGCTTCTATCATGACTCAGTACAGAGTGCCCCTTTAAGACAAATGCATCATACTGAGCTTTCTCAGTGGTCATTGTTTCCCCCATATCTGGCCTATTAATTGTTGCCTTTCCTCGGCACCTATTCCTGGTCTAACGAGATATGGACAAGGTAGCAGCAGTGTCACATGACACAATCAAAGCTTGTGTATAGAAAGAACTTTGCCTGTAGCTCTTTCCTCAGAAGGGCTTCAGCTGTGGCAGATATTTCAATCAGTTTTATGATTTCTTCTCTAATACATATACCCATCTCAGATGTTAAGTCCTCCTAGAAAACTTTTTTAACATTTCCAGGGTAATCCAGTTTCATCTTTTTTTTTTTTTTTTTGATATTTTGAATAAAGTACATTGTATTGTAATTATTTATCAGTGTTGTTTTTTTCTCTCAATAGATTGTAATCTTCTTGATATCAGGGATGTGTTTTCTTACTGTTTTCCCTGTTGTAGACAAACTGTCAACATTCACGTATATAGACCATTTGCACTCAGCCATCTATGGTCAATAAGAAGTGTTCTTATAAATAAATGTCAATTTGATATAGCAATAAATTTTTTTCACCATGATTGTAGGCCACTGATGAAAGATAAGAGTAACAAAACCCATACTATTAAAACTTCCATTAGTCAACATTTTTAAAACCTATTTAGAGATTAGCAAAAGATGTCAATCATGTGATCATCAGTTACTACCTTCAATATGTAAGTTACTTCTCCTGGGAACTTCTTAGAAAAGCAAATTTTTAGGCCTAGTCCCAGACCTACTACATCTGAATATCCATTTAATGAGATTCCAGGTGAATTACATGTATTTCAAATTTTAAGAAGAACTGATGTAAAATTTTTAAAACTCAAATACATTATAGTGCTACACATTGGTTTCCATATATATCCATAGGTACGTAACTTTCATATATATATTTTAATGACCTTTTCTAATAAGTGCGATTATGCTGGATTTTAAGTCTTTTTCAGTTTTTTCTTCTTTAAGTAGAGTCAAATCAATAAAAAAAAGTAGTACTGAGTTTTAACAAATGGAATAAATTCCCTATCCAAGTATCTCTATTTAATTTTTTTTTTTTTTTTAAAGATGACCGGTAAGGGGATCTTAACCCTTGACTTGGTGTTGTCAGCACCACGCTCAGCCAGTGAGCGAACCGGCCATCCCTATATGGGATCCGAACCCGTGGCCTTGGTGTCATCAGCACAGCACTCTCCCGAGTGAGCCACGGGCTGGCCTTCAAGTATCTCTATTTAATACAATTTCCCTCTCTCTCAGTTCATATTGGCCACTTCCATATAGCTTTTTTTTTTTTTAACTTTTATTGAATAAAAATTGATTATACACATTTTTGTGGTTCAACATTGAGATATGTTGATCAAATCAATATTACTAGCATATACATTGTTACAAATTGTAATTATTCTTTATGCCCCTTGTCCAATCCCACCCTATCCCTCTTCCTCTCCCCCTCCCCACTCTAATCACCCTAGATTTATTCTCTCCCCCTGAAAGAATAATGGTTATTCTGTTGATTTGCTGCCCAAATGATCTGTCCAATGCTGAGAGGCATGATCAGGTCCCCCAATACTATCACAGAGCAGATGTCCCTTCCATCACTATGAAATGGGCTCTGTGGAGATGGACATCCTCCTCTTCCTTTATCTATGCTGGTGACTCTCCTTGTGTCAACTCACTCCAGTGCTGGTGGACCATCTGCATGGTGGTTGTGGCATCTAGCCACCTTCACAGCAGCCATGGTTATCGTGGTGGCTATGGTGGGCCACCCACATGGAGGAGATGTTTTTGGCATGCTTTGTGGTGCTGGTAGTGTGCCTGGTTGTGGAGAGTGTCCGATCCCCAGTTCCATGCCCTGGGTCCCCAAGTAGGTTCTGAGGACCTGGCACAGTGTGCCTGGTTGTGGGAGGGGGTTTTGGTCCCTTTCTCCATACCCTGGGTACCCGGGTGGGCCCTGAGGTGCTGGTGTGGGGTGCCTTTTTGTGGAAGGGGGGGTCTGGTCCCCTTCTCCATTCCCTGGGTCCCCGAGCAGGACCCAAGGTGCTGGTGAAGTATGCCTGGTTGTGGGAGGGAGGTTCAGTCTCCTTCTCCATGCCTCAGGCCCTTGGGTGGGCCCTGAGGAGCTGACACAGTCTGCCTGGTTGTGGGAGGGGGTTCTGGTCCCCTTCTCCATGCTTTGGGTCACTGTGTGGGCCCTGAGGTGCTGGTGTGGTGTGTCTGGTTGTGGGAAGGGGGTCCAGTCCCTGGCTGCTAGCTCTGGGTCCCCAGGTGGGCCCCTAGTCATTGGTGGTTTGCCTGTATGTGGGAGTGGGGTCTGGTCCTCGGCTCCAATCCTCGGGAGCCCCAAGGTGCTGGTGGTGTGAGTGGTTGTGGGCAGGGGTCCTGCCCCTGGTTCCATGTCTCATGTCCTCTGGTGGGCCCCAGGGCATTTATGGTGTGCCTGGGCCAGAACTAAGTTTTTGTCCTTTGTTTGCTTCTAACCCAGGGAAACTTCCTGTGGGAACCAGTACTTGAGCTCTGTGGTTGAGCTAAATTGCTGCTTTGCTGCTCTTTCCCTAGGGAAGGCTTTTGGTGCAGCTCAGGGTTTAATGGTGGACCTTATAGGTACTTCTGGCTCTCCAGATACTTGGTGCACCTGGGTTGTGTAGAAACTCTGATCTGGGCCTAAGTTTTTTCATCAAACTGCACCTCATGCAATTCTGCATTGCTGACCAGTCTCCTCTGAGTGGTCCTGTGCTGATTGGGGGGCGGATTGGCTGTCCTTGCTGTGTCCCAGTGTTCTCCTGGTGGGCCCGTCTCCCCTACTGCTCATGCTCCAAACACACCCCAGGGGATGGGCTTTGCACCGGTCCCTTGTGATGACTCATTGGCCTCTGAATGGCTCCCTTTTTTCAGCTCTTCTTGCTCCTCGCTTCTGTGTGGGTCCGCGGGAACCCTGTTAGTGGTCTTGCTGTCCTGGGGGCCATCCTCTTCTCCCCTTCTGCCTCCAAATAATTCCATCTAAAGGGCACAGCTGTGGCTTCTGCCAGCTCCTGCTGCATGTGCTCCAGCATTAAAGCAGCCACAGCCCAAAACGCTGAGAGCAGTTTTTTCTTTCTCTCTTTGTGGTTTCTCCTGCCTTCGTGAACTCCATAGGTCTCTCCTCCTCTTCACCTGAGCTCCAGTGGTCCCAGCTTGGCTGATGTTACATTTTTATAGTTGTAAATTCGTTGATTTGTGGGAGAGAGTGATGCTGGGGACTGTCTATTCCGCCATCTTGACTGGAAGTCTCAACTTCCATAGAGCTTAAATGCCACTGAGAACATACTTACGTGACTCTCATCTCAGGTTAAAAGCCTTCAGATGATGCCTGTAGAGGAATGGCTCCACCCTGGTGCTGTGGCCACTTGGCAACTTTGCATATCTCCATAAGGCAAGGCTCAACAGCAGTCTGGCTTGAATCTTGGTGGAAGGCCCTGTAATCTTCCCAGAAAAATGGCAAGATAGACATCTCTGAGACGCTTCCACAGTTCTTTTCCCCTATGCCTCTCTATCTTGCACAAAGTTGCCATGAGTTAGTATGGAATTGACTCCCCCATGCCAGGGCAACCAACCACTTGCAACATCTACGTGGGTTATTCTCAGAAACTATTTATAATAAAACCATAAAATGAAGTTTAGGTCTTTTCTTCTAATTTCCTTTTTTTCCCCTTTGTTCTTGTTCTCAATTATACAATAATAAGATACACAAGATTAACGTGCTTATGTATATGCCTACCCCAAAGACATGTGTAATTTAGTAAGTGACAAAATGGTAAAGCAAGAAAATCATAGCTTGTTTGGAAAGAAAGGAAGAAATTGGTAAAGGATCATGAAAAACAACTACATTGTATATTGATAAATTTTTAAAAAATAAAAAAAAGAAATAAATGAACAAAGTTATCTGTAATATAGCTATTATCCTTTTACATATTAGCTTTCTTTTCTTTTCCACCTGCCAAGATACATTTATATGGTTGGAACAATGTACATAACATTTGCATTCTACTTGTAACTCCTGACATTTCATATTTCTACATCAACCTCACAATAATGCCTAAAAATGAGACACTCTTTTGTATGTACATACTCTCCCATTTAGTTACTTTTTTGGTTATTATATATATCATTACGATTAATATCCTTTTGTTTAACCACATTTTTTTCTTCTGGGAATTATTTTCTTGAGGCCAGTTCACAGAAAAGTGGGTTGATGTTAAGCCTGTATATCCATCCTGGTTCCACCACTGACAGTATGTATGACCTTGAGAAGGCTCATCTCATCTATAAAATGAAGATAATTTGAAAGCACCTACTTCATTGGGCTTATGTGGAATTTATATGAGATACCACAGACAAATCTCACATAATGTTAAGTGATAATTAAGGCTGAATAGCTGTTAGATATGGTTATAATTATTTTTATTCAAAAGTGCAGTAATTTGAAAGCACCTACTTCATTGGGCTTATGTGGAATTTATATGAGATACCACAGACAAATCTCACATAATGTTCAGTGATAATTAAGGCTGAATAGCTGTTAGATATGGTTATAATTATTTTTATTCAAAAGTGCAAATATTTTTATAAATTTACTATTTAAATTTAATCTAGTACTTACTATTTCACTTTAATTATACCAGCACTGGGAATTATCTTTTAAAAGTACATCCATGAACACAGAAGAGTTTTGACAGTTTAGCATTTATAAAATGATGTCCTATGTTATTTTAAAGTCATTTCCTTCAGCAAATGATAATTTTTTCTACATGCATATTTACCATTATATTTATTCTTCTATAAATTACCATTTCATTTGCTGGTTTATTTATTGAGGTCTTGATATTTTCTTACAAGTCTGAAAAAAATGCTTTATGTGCTATATTTGATGATTCTATTAGTTTAATTTTATTATCATCTCATTGCACATTTATTCTCTATATATTTGAATTAGGCAAGTGTTCTCTCTAATACTTGCTTCCTTTCTACCCTTCTACCAATTCCTATTGAGTATATAAAAAATCAGGTCTTAATTCCTATCCTATGATGTTTTGCATTTTGGAAGGCAATAAACAAACCAAATAATAGTTGATGTTTTTATGAACGTGAAGAGCTGGCATGCAGAGGAGACTATAGTCATTCTCTAGAGGATAAAAAGAAACTAATCAGTATCAACTTTGAAGGGACAGAGTTCACCTTACTTTTTTTTTCCTTTCAATTTTTATTTTAGTATCAGAGCTGCTCAAATAAGAAATTACAATTTCTAGCAGTCATGCTTTTCTTGTCAGTGAAAGTCATCAACATAAACTGGACCATCTCTGATCAAAGAGATTGTAGAATCAAAGATCAAAAGATTGTAGTTCAAAGAGATTTTCTGTTACATTCCACCATTTCTTTGTCAATGTATAGTATTCTGAATTGCATTTTTTGTTTGTTTTCATGTATATTTCCTCAATTGCTGAGAGCTCCTTAAGAGAAGGTACTATATAACAGGGTCCTTTGTGCCTTTAAAATGCAGTATAGTACCTAATATGAAACAAATGATAGATAAATATTTGAATGAAGAAAACATGGAAATAAAAAAAGGAAAACAAAGATCTAGATGTGTGGCTATGTTGTTGGAGAAAGACAATCTTATGGTTGCTCTGAAATCTCACCAAATAATGCCTTATATAATAAAAACTTCATGATTTTTCTCCTTTCATGAAGAAAAATTTTACATTTTTGATGTATATATCCCATGTTATCAAAAACTCCATCTCTAGAAGAAAGCATTCAATACCTGACAAACTACAAGTGGTTCGGTTTATCTTAAGAAAAGCCTTGTAGGACAATGAACCATCTTTTTTCCCTCATTGACATCAGGGATAGAAAATAACATCTCTCAAGATAATAAACATGAGAGCATTTTGCCAAGATATATTCTGTACATAGTAAAATCCTGCCCAGACAGAAACATTAGTGTACAACCTAGAACAGAGGATTCAATTTTAAAGTGTTCTAGTCTATAACTTATGAGTAATAGAGCACAAGAAAAATACTGCTGAATTAATCCTGTGAAAAGCTAATTGAACAGGACAGTCTGACACACTTACCCCTTAGTGAGGAACTGGTTTCCTCAACTGCAAGAAGCCACCTCTCCCAACGTCATGCCCTTTCCATGGCAGCTCACATCAAAGTCACAACTTTCAGGGATTATAAAAGTTGTCCCCCCAACTGGAGCCTAGGCTGCCATTCTAGCTCCAAAACTCCCTGTGGGGTTTTCCAAGGTTGTTAGGCCTACTTCATAGCTCAGCTTCTCTCCCTGTCCAATTTTGCTTTTTTCCTTCTCCCCCCATTTTATTAATAGAAACATTGTGATTGTACATATTTATGGGGTACAGAGTTATATTTCAATACAGGTATACAATGTTTAGTGATCAAATCAGGTTAGTGAGAATTTATCATTACAAAAATTTTCCGTTTCTTTGCAATGAGAATATTTAAGTTCCTCTATTCTACCATTTGAGAACATACAATAAATGATTGTTAATTGTAGATGCTCAGCACTACTGTATACTGCTAGAACTTATTCCTCCTATCTAGCTGAAATTTTGTGTCCATTAACCAACCTCTTTTTATCACCTTTCCTCTTCCTCTTTCCCACCTCTCGTAGCTACAGTTCTACTCTACTTCTAAAAGTTCAACTTCTTTTTTTTTCTTTTCTTGCTTTTTTTTTTTTTAATCTCCCACATATGAGTGAGATCACACAATATTTCTATTTCTGTGCCTGGTTTATTTCACTTAACATAATTTTCTCCAAGCTCCTCCATGTTGTTGCAAATGGCAGAATTTTATTCATTTTTACGGCTGAGTAGTATTCCGTTGTGTGTATGTATGTGTGTGTATATATATATATATATACATACCACATTTTCTTTATCCAGACATCCACTGATGAACATTTAGATTGGTTCCAAATCTTGGCTATCATGAATAGAGCTTCACTAAAAATAGGGGTGCAGTATCCCTTCGACATATTGATTTTCTTTCCTTCGGATGTACACTCAGTAGTGTGATTGCTGAATCCAATGATAGTTCTATCTGTAGTTGTTTGAGAAACCTCCATACTGTTTTCCATGATGGCTGTAGTAATTTGCATTTCCACCAACAATGTATAAGAGTTCCCCTTTCTCCACAACCCACGGATGTACACTCAGTAGTGTGATTGCTGAATCCTATGATAGTTCTATCTGTAGTTGTTTGAGAAACCTCCATACTGTTTTCCATGACGGCTGTAGTAATTTGCATTTCCACCAACAATGTATAAGAGTTCCCCTTTCTCCACAACCCATTCTATGTGTTGCCTTTTCAATCTGTTGATAGTGTTCTTGATGCACAAAATTTTTTAACTGTGATGAAGTCCATCTCATCTATTGTTTTCTTTGATGCCTGTGCTTTTTGTGTAATATTCAAGAAATCATTTTCCCCTATGTTTTCTTCCAAGAGTTTTGTAGTTTTAGCATCCTTGCTAACATTTTTTACTTTCTATCTTTTCAATAATAGCCAATCTAACTTGGAATGTGGAATGGGTGAATGTGGTTTTGATTTGCATTTCTCTGATCATTAGTGATGTTGAGCATTTTTTTCACATACCTTTTGGCCATTTGTATGCCTTCTTTTGAGAAATGTCTATTCAGCTTCTTTACTCATTTTTAAGTTGGATTATTTGGGGTTTTTTTTACTATTGATTTGTTTGATTTCCTTGTATATTCTGGATATTAATCCCTTGCTAAATGCATAGCTTGCAAATATTTTTTTTCCCATTTTGTGGGTTGTCTCTTCACTGTTTGATTGTTTCCTTTGCTGTGCTGAAGCTTTTTAGTTTTATATAATCACATTTGTTTATTTTTGCTTTTGCTGCCTCTGCCTTTGAGGTATTATTTATAAAATCTGTGACAAGTTCTATGTCCTAAAGTGTTTCCCCTGTGTTTTCTTCTAGAAGTTTTATAGTGTTATGTTTTACATTTAAGTCTTTAATACATTTTGAGTTGATTTTGGTCAACTAGGAATAGAAGAAAACTATCTCAACATAATAAGGTCCATATAGAAAACCCACAGTTAACATGTTCAATAGTAAAAAACTGAAAGCATTTTCTCTAGGATTAGAAACAAGACAAGGATGCACACTCTCACCATTTCTTTCAACATAGTACTGGAAATCTTAGCCAGAGAAATTAGGCAAGAAGAATAATTAAAAGGCCATCAAATTGGAAAGGAAGAAGTCAATTGGAAAGGAAGAACATAAATAATTTCTCTTTGTAGATGGCATGATCTTATTTACAAAAAACCCTAAAAATTCTACAAAAAACTGTTAGAACTAAGAAAGTAATTTAGTAAAGTTACAGGATAGAAAAATCAACATGCAAAAACCAATTTTATTTTTATACTAATAGTGAGCAATCCAAAAAGGAAAGTAAGAAAACAATTTCATTTAAAATGGTATCAAAGGGCCGACCCCGTGGCTCACTCAGGAGAGTGTGGCGCTGGGACCGCAGTGGCGCTCCTGCCACGGGTTCGGATCCTATATAGGGATGGCTGGTGCGCTCACTGGCTGAGCACGGTGCAGCTGACACCAAGCCAAGGGTTCCGATCCCCTTACCGGTCACAAAAAACACCAAAAAAAAAAAAAAAAGGTATCAAAAAGAATAAAAGACTTAGGAATAAAATTATCAAATGTGATGAAAGATTTGTACACTAAAAACTACAAAATGCTGCTGAAAAAAACGAATGAAATACTGCTATTTGCAACAACATGGATGGACCTTGAGAGAATTATATTAAGTGAAACAAGTCAGGCACAGAAAGAGAAATACCACATGTGCTCACTTATTGGTGGGAGCTAGAAATAGATAAATAAATTCACACGTAATAACTTCGTATAGCATACATTATACGAAGTTATACGATCAATCAATATTGCGATTAAGGCACCTCCAGTTTGGTAGCATTCGGGTTTGGAGCCTTTTCTGTTGGACAGCCTGACTTACCACAGAGATACAAAATACCCTTTCAAAATCTATTACTGGGTCAAGCCTCAACTCTACAACTTTAAAAATCATTTCTTCAAGGTTTACTTTGAAGTTTTCTTTCTCTCCATGTCAGCAGGACAGCTGTGAATTTCTTATTTTCAGCAGGCCCTTCTTTGAGTAATGGTGGCCCAGTAAGAGGGATTTTCACATACAGTAAAATCCTTCCAGAAGTCTAAACTTTCTCCCATTACTCTAGCTTGGTAAAGGACTCTTTTTTTTTCCCCCTCAGTTTCTGTGATTGTCATTACTGCCTTGACTAATGCCAATCAAAGCCTAGGTCCAGCAATACAAGCTAGATTAAACTAAACAGAGATTTTCATTGCAAGATAAAAATTGGATTCTTTGTAAATGTGTTTCTTGCGAAGGATAGCCTACATTGGCAGGTGCCAAAAATGGAAAGACCTCCTGTATTCATTGATTGGCAGATTTATTATTGTTAAGATGTCAATAATACCTAAAGTGATCTATGGATTCAATGCAATCACTATCAAAATTCCAGTGACTTTTTTTTTGAAGAATAGAAAAATTCACCCTAAATTTCATATGCAATCTCAAGGAACCACATATTTCCAAAAAATTATTGAAAAATAACAGCAACAACAAGTTGGGGGTTTCATATTTCCTTATTTCAAAATTTCCTACAAAACCACAATACTCAAAACAGTGTGGCACTGGTATAAAGAAAGATGTATAAGCTGATGAATTGTAAAAGAGATCCCAGAAATAAACCCCTAAAGATAGAGCCAAATTACTTTCAACAAGGGTTCTGAGACAATTCAATGGGGGAAAGGACAGGTTTTTCAACAAATGGTGTTTGGAAAACTGGACATTCATATGTTAAAAAAAATGAAGCTGGATCCTTACCCTACACCATGTACAAAAGTTCACTCAAGATGGATTAAAGAGCTAAAAGTATAAAACTTTTGGAAGAAAACTTAGGGGGAATTGATTTCTTCAGTATTACACCAAAAGTACAGGCAACAAAGGAAAACATAGACAAAATAAACTTTACCAAAATTGAAAACCTTTGTGCATCAAAGGATACTATCAACAGAGTGAAAAGGCAACACATGGGATGGAAGAAAACATCTGAAAATCATCTATCTGATAAAGGATCACTATGGGTCAAATGTGTTCCCCAAAAGTTCATGTGTTGGAAACTTAACCCCCGCTGTAACAGTGTTAAGAGAAAAAGAAATCCAATTATGATATTTGAAAGGTGGGACATTTAAGAGGAGATTGGATTGTCAGGACTGTGCCCTTCTAAATGGGTTAATCCATTCATGGAGTAATGAGTTATCATGGGCATGGACTGGTAGTTTCATAAGGAGCACATGAGAGAGCTCTTGCCATGCTCACCATGTGATTCCCTGTGTCACCCTGGGACCCTATAGAGAGTTCCCACTTAGAAGAAAGTCCTCAACAATTGTGTTCCCTTTACTGTGGACTTCCCAGCCTCTGAAACTGTAAGAAATAAATTATCAAGTTTCAGGTATTTTGTTATAAACAACAGACAAACAGCAGAAATGGTCTAATACATGGATTAATACTCAGGATATGTGGAGAACTCCTATAAATCAACAACAGAATGAAAAACCTGATTAAAAATGGGAAAAAGACTTAAATAGTTATTTCTTCAAAGAAGATATACAAATGGCCAACAAGCAAATGAAAAATCGCCCAACATCACTAATTATTAGGGAAATGCAAATCAAAACAACAATGAAATACTACTTCATACCCATTAGGATGATTTACAACAACAACAAGAACAACAAAAAAAAGGAAGGAAGGAAGGAAGGAAGGAAGGAAGGAAGGAAGGAAGGAAGGAAGGAAAGAAAATAACAAGTCTTAGCAAGAATGTGGAGAGATTAGAGCCTTTGTAATTTGCTGATAGGAATATTAAGTGCTACAGCCACTGTGGAGAATAATATTGTGCTTCTCAAAAAAATTAAATATAGAATTACTATATGATCCAGCAATTTCATTTCTGGAGTACATACCCAAAATCATTGAAAGCAGGAATTTGAACAGATACTTGTACACCCATGTTCATAGCAGCATTATTCACAATTTCCAAAAGGTGGAAACAACCCAAATGTCCATCAATAGGTGAATGGATAAACAAAACATGGTATATACATACCACATACTATTTAGCCCTAAAAAAAGGATATTCTGACAGATGCTACAAAATGGATTAACCTGAAGATATTATGCTAAGTGAAATAAGCCAGTCATAAAAAAAGATAAATATTGTATGATTTCACTTGTGTGAGGTACTCAAAATAGTCAAATTTATAGAGACAGAAAACCATTTTAGTTGCCTGTGAGGGAAGAGGAAAGTAGGGAGTTATTGTTTAACAGGTAGAGAGTTTCAATTCGGGAAGATGAAAAAGTTTGGAAGATGCATAGTGGTGATTGTTGCATACAATGTGAATGTACTTAATACCACTCAACTGTACCCTTAAAAATGGTTAAAATGGTAAATTTCATGTTATGTACATTTACCTCATTTTAAAAAATGCAGTGTGTGTGTGTGTGTGTGTGTGTGTGTGTGTGTGTGTGTGTATGTCTAGTCCCTATTGAATCGAAATATATGGGGTTAATCCTTATAATTGGTTTTTAATAAAAGGTCCTCAGGTGATTCTTATGCAGTCTCATTTGAAAACGTCTACTATGGAATGTTGCTTATGAGGATTTCTCGACCTCTGTTTTGTTGTGCATCCTTTCTTCAATGCAGCAATGCACGTGGAAGAAGTAAACATAAAAATCCTAAGAGTAGAGTTAATTATATTTCTCATGTCATGGTTTATTATATTATTTATTATGTCTTGATATTAGAATTACATGGACTGTGTTGAGAAAAAATTTAATTATCTGATGGATCTCTTTTTAATATCATATCATGTATGCCTGCCTGCGGTTAGCTTTAAAGGACATTCTATTATATCATTTTTATGATCCTGGGAAAAGGTGACAAAAGTATTATCAAAAAGTACATTTAAAATACAGCTACAATAATTTTGTGGCAAAAAGTATAGTTTTAAGATACTAAAAGCATTCTGGTATGACCAAAAAAAGGACTAGAAAGAGGATTGGAAGCCCTGAGGGCCTCCCCTAACTCTGTGCCTGCAAAGTGCACACACGGGTAAACAGCTCTTCTTCAGGGGACTGACTTCCTATGATAATTCACGGAGGATGGTTTGAAGGGAATGTGTAATGTTTCCTCTTCTGTGGCTCCGTCCCATCTCTGCAGTTAATCTCACTGCAACTGTGACTACCTTCCAGCCTCGCTGCAAAATTGCTATGATAATTCACAGAGGATGGTTTGAAGGGAATGTGTAATGTTTCCTCTTCTGTGGCTCTGTCCCATCTCTGCAGTTAATCTCACTGCAACTGTGACTACCTTCCAGCCTCGCTGCAAAATTTTCCCACCTGCTCACCCTGCTTCCTCAGCCTTTCTCATAACACTTCCATTAGCCTTGGTTGAACTCTCTCTCTTTCTCTGTTTATGTGTGTGTGTGTGAAGTAATATCATCTCACCATGAATTCTCCTTTAAAGACAGCTCTTTCTCCCACCTGTGCTGGTTCACTATGATTCACATTGTCAGTCCTCAATAAATGCTTGCTTGATTGCTCAGGCAGTGGCCAAAGATGACATAAAGATGTGTTTTGTGGTCTGTGGGCTGTTGATTTCCAAAGTCATAAAAAGCATAGTGTTTTAATTTGAATTAGTTTCCAACATTGAAATATTTGGAAGCTTTCATTTCCAAATAAGAATGTCAAAATTTCTCTTTGACATTGGAAGACTGGGAAAGATCACCCATATTACTACATGGCAACAGTTGCTTGAGACTAGGAGTAGGTGTCCTCTTAAAAGAAGCTTTATCTTATCCACTTCACTACAATCTGCTCTATTCTTTCTTCTCTCTTTCTTTCTTGATTGGAGTTTCTGTTTACCATCTTATATTTTGCATTTTTTCATCTATGTACATTTACTCCCACATCCTGTAGACATTTGAGTTTCAAACTTTGCCTCCAACCTTGACACATGATGCAACTACCACTCCATTAAATTGCCATTTATATTATTTCAGCTACGTCTCATCACTCTTAACTACTCATATCCACAATATATTTCTTGGTATTTTCTGTATCTATTATTATTTCCTAAGCTAGATTTTCCTAAAATGTGTTTAACAAATAATTTGCTTATTTAGGTATTAATACATGCTCCTCTAGAGCAGAGGGACATAAATGCTCTTGGATAAATTAGGCTAAGCAGAACTGAATGGGTTTTTGAATGAACTTTAGGATGTTACTTTTTGCATTGTGGATCTCCTAGAAAGAGAAGCAGTCTGCAGGATTTCCTAACTTGTTAAGCCATAAGAAAAACTTTGGCATCATTTCTCATTGATTCTTGTCAATGGGAAGGGGCTTTGGGATCATCTCATTCAACTTTTTATTTTACAGTTGAGGAGCTTGAGGTCTGAGAAGGATAAGGGATGGCTTACCATGCTTATTTTCATGGTGATACTTCATTTGTGATGACCACCCAGCCTCGTGCTCTATAACTAATGTGACCTCACTGTTCTTCACCTCCCATTCTTCTCAACTTTTCAGCCTCATTATCAAGTAAAGCTTTACTTCACTTGCTACCCAGGTAGGACAGGGGAAAACGATTTTAACAATATTCTATCTAACACATTTGAAGAGTGATTTTTCTGCTAGCATGGTCTGGAGAGGAAGAGGGGTCATTAATACAATCAAAAATCCACCTGGAGAGTCTTGGGGCTTTATAAAATACATATACCCTATCCCTGGATCTTCTAATAGGCATACTCATTCTTGAAAGTTCTAGTATTCTCTTGACGAATATTCATTGTTTATTTTTACTAGATGTAAGCATTTCGTCCAGATAAGCATTTACCAGAGATTTCCAGTTCCAGTTGTCTTGTAATGAGTGGGTTTGAATCACATGTTTCCTTCTAATAAAACATATAGTATAGCAGACAGCAGGTAGGTGGACTTTAGGACTAGGCATTCAGTAGAAGAATCAGCTTGATTTGTGCATGACAATAGAATTTATACTAAGATACTAAACCAAAGTTTTTCTCTTTGGAAATAGGCTAAACAATTTCACAATTGTGTTTTAAGGATTACATCAGAATACATACGCAAAATGCTCAATATGGAGTAGTTCCTTTCTAAATGCTCTTCTCTTTCTCCTGCCAGTTAAAATGATTAATGAAATCAGCCACTGTTAGTTTACTTATTGGAGGAAGAAGTGGAGGATTAGGGCAGTTCTTTCCCAAGAAAGCGCTGCACTGCTGTTGGATGAGGTGTTACTTGCCATGTAAATGATGACTTGTTGCTTTAGCAGTTCTATAGGGGAGAGTAGGTCTTGCTTCCTCTTGGCTGTCCATATCAATCCCCATGCCTGGGTGACAAACTGTCGTGGTACATAAATATTGCAAAGTGGGTGTTGCTCTATTATTTACTCCTTCTGAAGAGAAACATTGATCAAATTCAATATATCTGTACTGATGATTTATTATTCCATCTTATTCTCTTCAAGAGGATTAATGATTGAGGTAAAGTCTGTTCAACTACTGGAAAAATAAATATATATGCTATTTGGTTATTTATTACTCCGAGAGGATTTTAAGTCTTTAATGTTACATTGGGTTTATGATGGCTTTGAGCAGGAAGTTTCAAATTTCCTTAAGTGTTTTGACTTATGGGGTCTTTTCTATTGATTTGTGTGTGTGTGTGTAATTAAGGTGTAATGTTCTGAGCTCTAAAATTCACTGTTGATGTTTAAAGCTTATAAATAAGTCATGTTAGTGCAAGTAGTTTTAGGCATAAACAATCTGGAACTTTGATTTTCTGAAAAGAAAAAAAAAAAAACTTTTCCTACATGAGAAAGTAAAAGGAGGACCAGAGAAGTCTCATTTCACCCTGTACCTGAGAGTTGTCCTTGGGGAAACCAAAATTTGCAATGAAAGATTGAAGTAGACACCTCCAGTCCATTAGATTTTACCTTTACCTCGGCAGTCAGTGGGTCTAAAATTCCTCTTGTTTTAGACACGGTACCTAATGCATCTGAGCTTGGAAACTGAATATTGACCAACAGTGCCCTACTTACTGTTTGCCTTCCTCTCCTCCTTGGTCTCAGACTTGTTTGAGTGCTTCATTTCCTACCAAATCCACCAACTACTTTCTGGTTTCTCTTCTTTCATTGTCTAGTCTAAACTTAATGATTAATCTTTTGAACAACACTCTTACCAACATCTTCAATTCCCTTGCCCCCCTTATCTTTCCTTCTGACCTAATCAGAAAAATCTCACTCCTGGGTCAGTGCTATAATTCTTCTTTTCTGTTTCCACACAAGAATTTCTGTCAGCTACTGCAAAATAAACAAATAAACATCATGCTTTTGTGTACTGTTGCCATTAAACATTTATGTCCTTCAGCTTCAACTAGACCAAGCACTGACCATGTGTCATTGTACATGGACTGGTCAGGCTTTTCGCCACTTTCTTAACAATGATCTAACTTTCACAACATTCTTCAGTCATGCTTCATGTGACATTCTTATGCTCAATGCAGCTAGGATGCCTTAGAAATGCCGCTGGATCTAATACATACAGCAAAGAGAGCTTAACCTACTGACAAGTGGCAAAAACAAATTCAAGCCTCGTAGGTATTATTATAAAGGATACAAGAACGTTCTTTAGAAGAGATAAAAAGGGTATAAAATTTGTAATATAAAATGCTTTTAAAAACCGTCTTCACATGTTGTCTTTATCTCTTTTTCCATATTCTCCACTGTCTGTACAAATGCAGCTACATCCATCCTTCCTTTTGACAATAGTTTCAGATGCTACAGCCCTGAGTGTCTGAAATCCAGCAGCCTCTGGGGCTAGAAACAAAATACTTTCTCTGTAGCATATATCTTTTCTGTCTAATCACTCTTGGTTCCTCTTTGTCTATAAAAATATTCAAATATTTTCAATTCCTCAAAGAGCTCTGCTTTATATCATTCATCCTTTTTCAGTTATCATCTAATTTCTTTCTCTGTATCATCCAAACTTCTTGAAAAAGTAGTTAGCACTATTTCCATCTTTTACTTCACTCTCCAATGCACTGTAATTTAGCTTTCATTCTTAGCACACTACTAAAACTGCTCTTCTCCAAATCACCAATAATTTACTAACTGCCAGGTCCAAAAGACAGCTGTCATATTTGAGACTATTAATCACAATCTCCATGATAATACTCATATTAACAAGAATTAACATTTACTGGCATTTGATGACATGCCTTGATTTCACTATGTTTTCTATGTTTATTATTTTACTTAATTCGCACATGACTCTATGGGAGAGTTACTATTATTATCCTGATTTTACTGACAAGAAAGTTGGGAGTGAGAGAGATTATGTAAATTTCTTCATCATACTGAGGAAGTGGCAAAGCCAGATCTGATCCTAGATTTCCTTAAAGCTCTCCATTCTCTTATCTTTTGGAACACCACACTCTCTTGTTTTTCCATTGATTCCTCTGACTCTACCATTTCCATCCTCTTGGCAGATTCCTCTCTCCCATTCACCCCTCAAAACTTTGGTTCTCATTTCTTTGTGAACAGCAGAATTAACTGAAGAAATTTTTAGGACAACAGATGTTATGGACCCACCTTAAACACTGAGTCGGAATACCTAGGGTTTGGGCCTAGAAATTTGCATTTTAAACTCACACTCATTTAAATACACAGTATGGTTTGAAAGCCACTGCTATACAATCTCCTTAATGAACTCATCTAGTTTCATAATTATGCCTACCACCTACAAACTGATATTCCCAAATATGTGTACCCCCAAATGTATCTCCCCTTTTTTATACTTTCCTCCATCTCTGGTGTTCAATATCTTTCTACCTGCTGGATAACTGAATGTGTGTGTCCTGCAGGAAACACATTATCTTCTCCCTGAAGTCCCTGGATGAACCAGGACATTTGGTCATTCTTTCTCTAACAACATTGTCTTATGGTCTGTTTTATATCAGGTGAAAAGATTGAGAGCTTCAAGCCCTGGACTATACCTGGTACATCACTACATCCCCAGCACCTCACTATGCTTAGCAGATGGTCGGCATTAGCAAATATTTTAAATAATAGATAAATAAATAAATACTGATACCAATACCAATAACTCTTTGTGGAATGCTTAATAAGTGCTAGGCATTAAATAACTATTTCCTCTTATCCCTACTACTGACTTACAAGGCAGATATTATTATTCCCATCTTCAAGGGAAAAAAGGAGGCTTGAAGAGCTTAAGGAAGGTTTTTCAAGTCTGAGACATTATGTAGTAAGGTCAAGATTTGAAACCACGTGTATTGTTCCAAGTCTGCACTATTTCTTTGAATGCTTGGTGGAATTCCTTACGATATGTGACTGGCCTTCAGCCCTGGCACTTCTGATCAACATTCTAGTTCCTGCCAGGATGGGAGCTCCACTCAGCTCCTAGACTACTTGACTAATATCCCAGCTTCACGTATATCTCTTGTCAGTCTCTTCTCTGAGAATTCCATTGCAAAAATATTGGCTATTATGGGATGAGGGTGCTACTAATCGCTGCACCTCTGTCTGCTACTGTATTGAACTGAAATGGTGACACTTCCTAGCACCTCGCTGCAAACTGGAACTAAGCCTGAGCAGCCTGAGCCATTGTTCAGTGGTTTACCAATTTCCCTCTTATAGGTTAAGTTTTGATTTAGATCTGTTTCCCAGATTTGGTTGAGCAAGACCCTTCCTTATGCTTCTTTCCTTCTGGACCATACAACTGAGTTTCCAATGGGCTTAAACAGGCTGCAATTATGACAAGCTTAAGTTCCTGAGGTGAAAATATACAATTCAGAATGGAAGGTGACAAAATAACATACCAGAAGTTTATATGAGTGTTAAGGAAACAGGAAAACAACTCTTTGATTTTGCTACTGAGAGGATGTTAGGGACATATTTCTAGACTGAGTGAATTTTGAGCTGGTTCTAATTTCATAAATGCAGGTACTTTTAGTTTCAAAAAAATGAGAATTTTGGCAGAGGTGCTATGTTTTCCTTTTAAAAAAGAATTGTTTGCTGTGTTGTCATTTTCCTTAAAACCGTGACTTTATCATTCATTTACAGTTTCAAAGAATGCTTAATGTGGCAAACACATTAAACACATGGAACTCCAGAAGCAACATGAATACCATATTCTATTACCTTTGATCTTGTTGACCCCTACCATCTTTATAACACTAATATTATTCACATTGAATGTTATATGAAGAGCACCCCTTGGAATTGGACAATACAGTAGCCTGTTTGAAAGCAACTGATAAACACATTTGTAGAATATCAGATATATAGCCAACCCTGAGTTGGATGCCTTATGCCTTTGGAGATACAAAAACAAATATTAGATCTACTTTCCTTAATCAAGGATTTTTAATCAAATTTATAAAAACAAAACTTACACATATGTCTGACAAAGGACAATGGACTATGTGATATAAGCAGGCACTACATTGTTAGGCATGGTGGAAATTGCTAGAAAGCAGGAGCCAGTGTAAACTAGAATATTCTGTCATGTCTTTTGAAAACAGAGTAGGGTGTGGATAATCAGGGAAAGGACAATGCAGCACGAGCTAAGGCACAACATATGAAAGTACGTAAATAATACTGAAACATGGAGAGGAGTTCAGAAAATCTCCCAAATTGAATTTGTTTATGGTCAGCAGAGGATGCTGAAAATGGTCTCTCTACTAACCAAGGCTAACGATATCAGCGTTTTGTTTGCTTGTTTTTCTCTCACCATTCAATATCTTACTGTCTCATAAATAGTATCCAGGTTTTGATAAAGAGCCATCACCCATGGGCATCAGGGCAAAATGAATAAACATTCATAAGGAGCTGTTAGTTCCTTTCTTCCTGGCCTTGATTTTATTTACTCAATTAATTATTTAGTCTTAACAAGGAACATAGCCTCCCCATGCTCTCTTCATCTCTTTAAAATAATCAGCAATGAAGGGAGGCAATGTGGTAAATGGACTCTGTTTAGAGGGATAAGAGAATCCTGGATAACTGTTAAGTACCATGCATATAACAGCAGCAGCTTGGCAATAATAATAAAAATGTAATTTATATTAAGTACATCTTATGAAAGGTTATTATATAAAGAATGATGGCAAGTTGTTCTCCATCACAAGGGAGCACAGAAAAGGTTGATCTGGATTTAAATACTAGGAGACTACATTATTGAAAGAGATAGTCACATTTTTCCAGTTAGACTTTAACATAAATAAGAATGGTTATTCATTACTCAAAAACCTTTTTGTTGAAGTCTGTGTGCAGCTAGGGGGATAGAGTCAAAAACTATCTTGTGAAGAGATTATCACTGGTATATTTTTTGGTAACAAAATCCTAGAGAATATTCAAGGTTGTTTATATAGTGCTCTACATCTTTATGTTGTTTTCTTTTTGAGATGGATGCTTGACCTGGTCAATGTCACACAGCTAATTAATAATGATGGAAAAGGAGCTCAAAACTAGGTCTTCTGACACCAAAGTCATTGATTAAATTGCAGCTTTGCCAGGAAGAGCCCTTGAAGAATATTCTATAATGATCTTCAAGTTATAGATGAAGAAATTGAGGTCAGGATAGTTAAAATTACAAAAATTTAATAGGAACAAGATTTGAATCTTCTGCCTTCCACAAAAGTGTACTTTCCACTAACTGTAACTCTGCTGACCTCTCTTATACACACAAAGGGTCGTATGAATGAGAGCTGATGTGACCACGTTTCCCCTGCACACCCAATTAGCAGCAGGGACACAAAAATCCACTTCCTCCTGCTGGTTTTTGTCCTTTAGTAACAGGATAAAATATTAAAGTCGAGAAATTGATAGTGCTTGTCCCCGCCTTCTGCCTGCTAGAGAAATGATATCTGTTGTGCTTATAGTCTCCCGGGCTTTTGCTGGCAGTGTTAATGAGGTCAGAGGAGACCTGGAAGAAACCAAATAAGAGATTTGACCAACATCTCCATTAGAAACAGCCTAGAGTGCCTTGTGGGAGGAAAAAATATTGAATAGGCTGGAGGAAGAGGTAGGTGAGATAGTGGAGTGGAGGTTGGGAGTGTAGAAATTTAGAAGAGAGAATTTTTAAAGCAGCTGCCATGACAAGGAACTAACTCTTAGAAGAAAGATTTTTATATGGGAGTTTCAGGAAATTTTGCTGTTCGTGCGGTATAATTACTTACCTTTCTTCCTGAGTCTACCACCTTTACAAAGGAATTCAGTAAAATCCTGCGATCACTTTATGTGAACAGGTATGTGAACACTTTTGCTTATTCTTCTTATATTTACACCTTTAATCACCAAATCTCATGCCTGATTTTAAAGTTTGGTTATAATGAAATAATAATTAATTTTATAATCTTTTATTTATTTTTACTCTTTGGAAACTGAAGGGCCCGTTTTTTTCTTTTTGTAGCCAGAAAAGCGTATTATGGTTTCTCTTTCTTCAATATCTTTCGTATTCTAGTCAGTCTTCCTGTACTCAGTCTGTTAAATATCTGACTTTACCACTCTGTGCATAAAAGCTACCTTCAGAATAAAATCCATGCTCCTCCTTTGGCATATATAGCCCATCATTATCTAAACAAAATCCAACCAATCATGTCTTCTAGTGGGCCGTGCAAATGTGCTGGATACATTGTACCTCTTTAAGTTCCCCAAACATTCTGCTGTTCTTTCTTGTTTATGACCTTTGTACGTATCATCTCTGTACGTTTCTTTCCATTTGCCTTATTATTTTCATCTGGTAAATATAACCTTAAAAATGCAGCTTAAATATAGTTTGTGTTCTTTCCTATAGTCCCAAAGCAGAGAAAGCCATTTCCTTCTTTTCATAGTGTAAGGATTTGGAGCATCCCTTGTCAAGGAACATACACAGTTTTTTTTTTTACAGTGATTGTTTTCATACCATCTGCTATTCATTTCGAGGCTATAGGCCATGTCCTATTGACATTTGTTGGTTTAGAACAGAAGCTGGTGTATAGCAGATGTTAATTAAAATTTTGCTGAATTAAATTTAATTTGACTAAAAGGTCGGAGAAACTTCTTAAACAAGTAACCTGATATTTTTACATGTTTTAAATCAGGTATTTCAGGGAAAAGAAGAAACTGCATGCATTACAATCCTTCTTGAGAAATTTTCCTGCAAATATAAATGAGCTCTTCACTGGACATGGAATTCTTTTAAAACTGGTCCCTTGTCTGTTGATGTAGGTAGCCTGCAGAAGTCTTGTTTGTAAAGAGCCAACGTTTCTGAGACGTGTGTTCTGACAGATTTCAGAGGGAGGGCTGCCACCAAATGGGGGTAGAGGGGAAGGAAAGGAAGCAGGAGTGACTGGGTGATGGAGTACTGGGTACTTCATGAGTTATGAAGAAAACAGATGAAAGTACCATCATCTGTTTGACCATTTTTGACTCCTAAATTACAACTCATTAAGATTCTAAAAATTCTTCTTGCCATGTCATCAATTAGTGTGGTGTCCTACAACAAATCAATCCTGTTATTTTACCCCCTACCATCTAAAATCTTTAAAGAGTCGAAGATTTGTCAATAAGAGCAATTAAATGGGAGAAATATGGCAGTTTATGTGGTATATTAGGAACAGAAAACAGGATGGGAGTTCTAATTATGTGTGTATAAAGCCTCCAGGTCCTGGTTTTTATAGTTTTAAGTCTGCTCTAGCATTAACTATCTACTGCGCCCCTTCCTTCTATGGGCTCCCCTTTTACAACTGAGTCCAGGGTCCTTTTAAAATTTATTTCCTAACAATAGAATTTTTGTGGCATTTTAAGGACAGTTTACCTTCAAGGACTGAAAAGAGAGAAATGTGTCTTATCTTCACTGCTGACCCAGTAATTTTGAAAGTCCAAAGTTAGAAAGCAGCAAGGAGTAGTAAAATACCTTTGGCATTCTATTCCATATTATCTCTACCAGAACATTACACATTTCTGTAAGGAACCAAATACCTATTTATAATATAAAAGACACTGCAGCATGAACCTGACAACTGTTATGAAAGAACAAACAGCCACTGAAGAGTCATTTGCTCAGGAAAATTTTACTTCTCTGTCGTCAGTGCCTCAGCCAATATCTTATGCTCTGGAAGTTGCCCTCATTGCTTAGAGAAATCCTTTGTTGTAAATGTGCTACAAGCTGATAAACTCAATCCTGTAAGTTTTTATTTTTTATGTTTGATATTTCATTAGACAGTACAGTCACCTCTTTTTTTTATTTTTTGTTTTATTTTTAGTTTGGCCTCTGATGATGATAGCAGGTCTCTCCCTTCCAATTTACATATAATTGAACTTGAGATTAGCTCTTTAGAGAGGCTGGTACACCTTGCCATGTGTTGCCTGAAAACAAATTTCAACTTCAATATGAATAGCACCTTTCACATCAGCAACTCAAATTGCTTCATAGTAATACATCATCAATATTTCACAACATGGCATCACTGAACGGCATATTCAATGATTCAGCCATCACTTCAAATAATCTAGAGACACAACAACCAGACGGAAGCAGGCCTTCTTTTTTACCACATAGTGATACAGATTTAATATTTTCCCAGTGTTTTACCCTTAAACCATGTTAGGAAAAACAACCTAGCAGAAAGGTGAAAAACTGCTCCAGGGGCACCATTCATATTTGCATCAGTAAATCCAAATCAAATAAACAGACCCCTACTGTATATCTTAAGTATAAACCTGATATTTGAAAACAGTCTATGAAGATATTTAAAAATTAAAAATAAAATTGTGAGGCCGAGCCCGTGGCACACTCGGGAGAGTGCAGCGCTGGGAGCGCAGCAGCTCTCCCACTGCAGGTTCGGATCCTATATAGGGATGACCGGTGCGCTCCCAGCGCTCAATGGCTGAGCGCAGTGTGGCCGGTCTCAAAAAGGACAATAAAATAAAATAAAATAAAATAAAATAAAATAAAATTGTGTTATTTTATTAGAGAAGTAATTCATGATGTAAAAGCCCAATTACTACCACATGGGAATGCACACTTTGTCCACACTAGGAACAAGATAAGTTATCTAAGGTTTCTTTCTCCCTCTTCTCACCACATTCAGTACCTATCTTAATGCCTCTAGAATTGATATTATTTGTTTCCATTTTATTGCCATATCCATAGTTCAGGTCCGCATTATTTATTTGGATTATTCAGCATTCATCTGACCCGTCTTCTTGAATCTAGTTTTGCCTGAATATCCTATTTTACCTTACTAAATATTGTTCATAATCTCTCCCAGAGTGAATGTCTATAATGGAAATGGACAACTTCTTTGATAGACTTAATAGATTTTAGAAAGCTTAAAATCCTTAGTATGGCACACAGGCTTTTCATGAACAGACCCCTGCCTACATTTCTACCCACATCTACTTTGATTCACAAAAAGAGCACCCATGTTTCCCCTAAACATTGGACTCTTCGTAGTTTAATGAGCATGTCAACTTTTCCATCATTCTGGACTTTTGGATGTAGTAAATCTCTTTCCAAAAACACATAAGCATTTGCTTACTCAGTTCTCTCACTCACAGGGCAAGGTCTTTTGCGTTCAGTTTCTAGTGGCTGATAATTGATACTTAATACTTGATTCCTGAATTGAATATAATTTAACATGAAGCAATTAAACCTATATGCCACTCACATATTATGTTTACTGCACAAAGCTAGATTTTGGATAAAATATAAAACATTTTAATTAAACTGTACCCCCAGAATCTGGAAAGACAAGAGCATCCAGAATTGTAGCTGAGATCCGCTTACCTGAAGCAGAAGCTGCTGAAGCCATAAGCTAGGAGGAACACTTAAGTGGTAATTTTTATGAATTTCTGAAGGTTGAAAGTAGGCTAGCATGAGACTGAGGAATTCCTGAGGGCTGCAATCTTTAGGGGTGGCCCACACTTTCTTAAGCTTTGCTTCCAGAAATTCTACAAGGTTTTTGTGATAAAACTGTGAGAAAAGTCCCCTAGTAGCTCTGGCAGGCAGAGGGGAAGAGTATCTTTGTGAAGTATGCCTACAGCACTCTCCCTAACAAAGGCCCACTCTACATGGAAAAAGATTTACCAGAGTCTGATTTTATCTGAGGGAAGGACAGTGCTCCCATTCCAGTCCCTTCTAACCTTTGTGCCTCACCGAGCATGGGAAGAAGAGAGTCAACGCAGGTCATGACTACAAGGAAATATACAGGTACACTCAGGCAGGGAAGGGCAGGGGAGAAGCTACACCACTGGAGAAGCAATTGTGAAGGTCACAGTCAGAGACATGGACCAGTTAAAAGCCTGAGATTTAATCAGAAAATTATAGAATGTTCCCCATCCCCATGTCTTACCACCACACTAATATGGTTCTAGTATAACAACAGGGAATTATAGCTGAGAAAGCTGCAGAACATAGGCACTTTCTCTAAACATAAATACTTATGGAGGCCTAAAGTCAAGAGGGAAGACAGCTAAGGTCACTAGAGGAAATTGAAACCTCAGGAATCTATAGCCATGCAATCATTAAACACAGCACAACTCCTATCCAAATTAACATAAATACTTACACTAAAGTCTTATCTCAGTTCCTATTACCTGATACAACATGTCTGGCTCTTAGTAAATTATTATAAGTCATGTCAAGAAGGTGAAGAAAACATGATCTGAAGGGAGAAAGCCAAATGTCAGAACCAAACTCAGATATGACACAGATGTTGAAATTTTCGGACAGAAAACTAAAATTAACAATGATTAATATGTCAAGTTATCTAATTGAAAAAGTAGACAATATGCAAAGACAAATGGATAATATAAGCAGAGAGAAACAAACTCTAAGGAGGAATAAAAAGAAAATGCTAGAAATCAAAGACACCATAACAGAAATAAAGAATACCTTCGATGGGATCATCCATCAACTTGAACACTGGAGAAAGCCTCTAAAGAGGACGACAAAAGCACATTACCTGTGGAGGAACAGGACTGAGAATCACAGCAGACTCTTTCAGAAGTCAGGTGAGCAAGCAGAAAGCAGAGTGAAATAGTGAATGGGTAGGAAGAATAAAAATACCAATATAGAATTCTAGATTCAGTGAAATTATCTCTCAAAAGTAAAGGAAAAATAAAGACTTCATCAGAAAAAGAAAGATTGAGGGAAGTTATCACCAACAGACTTGCTCTAAAAGAAACAAACAAGTCCTTCATGCAATAGAAACATAGGTCAAAAACTAGGATCTATGTAAAGAAAGGAAGAGCATCAGAGAAGGAAGAATGAAGGTAAAATAAATCTTTTTTTTTTTTTTTTTTGTCTTTTTTCGTGTCCGGCAATGGATCGCAACCCTCGGTGCTGCGCCCGCACCTCGCTCAGCCAGTGAGCAGGAACCAGTCTGTATGTGGGATCCAAACCCTCGGCAGGAGTGCCACCGCGCTCCCAAGCGGTGCACTGTAGCAGTGCGCCACCGGGCCGGCCCTAAAATAAATCTTTTGTTTTTATTGTTCTTAAGTATTCTAGAGCCTAAATGTTTGTTTATAGTAGTAATAGTAATACATTTAAAGCTTATAGCATATGGATAAATAAAATGAAGGAAAGCAATGCCACAAGGGATGGAGGAAGGAATTGGGAATGTTGTGTTATAAGGTACCTATACTGCATGTGAAAAGGTGTACTGTTGTTTGAAGATGAATTTAGATGAGTTAAAAATCTATATTGTAAACACCAGAACAAACACTAATTTAAAAAAAAAGAAGTATAATTGACGCACTAAGAGAAAAAATAAAATAAAATCATATAAAATTCTCAATTAAAACTAGAAAAAGAAAAAAAAGAAAAAGGAGAAAAAGAAACAAAGAAGAAACACAACAAATAGAAAAGAGTTACAAACACAGTAGATAATAATCTGACTGTATTAATATTCACTCAGTGTGAATGATCTAAATATGTCAATTAAAAAACACAGGTTGTCAGATATGTTAAAAAATATGACCCAACTATATGTTGTTGATAAGAAACCCACTTTACATTGACAGACTCAAGTTAAAAGAGATGAAGCAAAATATATTATGCTAACCCTAATAAAAGTAAAGCTGGAGTAGCTATATGTACTTCAAAGAAAGCAGAGTATAGAACGATGAAAATGTTCAGAGATAAAGAAGGGCATTTAAAGATGAGCATTGTATAGTGCTAAAGGGGTCAATTCTTCAAGAAGACATTACAATCCTAGATACATATTAACATAACAATAAAGCATAAAAATACACAAGACAAAACCTGGCAGACCTAGAAGGATACGTAGATAAATCCATTATTAGAGCTGGAGATATCAATATCCCTCTGTCAGCCACTGATAGATCAATCAAACAGAAAATCAGTAAGGATGCATGTATGACTTAAATGGCACTATCAAATACCTTGATCCAATTGACATTTACAGAATACTTCATCTAACAACAGAAACAGCATAATACAAATTCTTCTCAAACCCACATGGAATCGTTACCAAGATAAACCACATCCTGGGCTATAAAACACATCCTGACAGATTCAAAAGTATAAAAACATTTCACATATATTCCCAGACCAGAATGGAGTTAAACTGGAAATCAATAGAATAAAGATAGCTTGAAAACTGTCAAATATTAGTAAGTTAAAGAACACACCTTGAGTAGAGGACAGAACTGTGGTTAACTAGAGGCTAGGAAGGGGAGTGGATGTGGGAATAGTGAAAGGTTGGTTAACAGACACAAAATTTCAGCTAGACAGGAAAAATAAGTTCTAGCAGTATACGGTATACCGTTCTAGGCATCTGTAATGAATAAGAATGTATTGTATGTTCTCATATCGTTAGAAGAGAGGAGCTTAAATATTCTCATCACAAAGAAATGATACATTTTTGCAATGATGAATTTGCTAACTACTCTGATTTGATCACTACACATTGTATACTTGTACTGAAATATAATTCTGTATCCCATAAATATGTACAATCAATACGTTTAAATTAAAAAATAAAAGGAACGCACTTCTAAATAACACGTGGGTCAAAGGAAAAGTCTCAAGATAAATGAAAAAATACTCTGATACAACTTAAAATTGATAGGATGAATTGAAGCAGTGCTTAAAGGAAAATTTATAACGTTAAATGCATAGATGAGGGTATTTCAAAAAGTTTCTAGAAAAATATAATTGAAAGGTAATACAAATCTTTCCATGAACTTTTTGAAGTACCCTTTGACAGATGCTCTTTGACTATGATGAGGTTGCAACCCAATAAACCCATTCTAAGTGAAAATATTAAAAAATGCATTTTACACACCTGACTGAACAGGTTAGATGCAACATCATCTAACACAAGCCTATTTCATAATAAAATGTTGACTATTTCACATAACTTATTGAATATTGTACTGAAAGTAAAAAAAAAAAAACAATCGTGTGGATGCTCAAAGTACAGTTTCTACTGAATGCTTATTGATTTGTCACTATTATAAAGTTGAAAAATCATGAGTCTAGCCATTAAAAGTAGGGGACCATCTATATAAGATAAAAAAAAAAGATGAAAATCAATAACCTAAACTATCACCTAGGGAAACTAGAGAACAAACAGCAATTAATCTTATAACAAGCCAAAGAAAGAAATAATAAAAAGTAGAACAGAATTCAATAAAATTTAAAACAATAGAGAAAATCAGTAAAACCTAACATTTGTTCTCCATGAAGATCAATAAAATTGATAAACCTGTAACCAGACCAAAAAAAAAAAAAGAAGACGTAAACTGCCAATATCAGAAAAGAAAGAGAGGAATACCTCAAACAACACTGTATCCACAAATTTGATAACTTAAATGAAATGGACCAGTTCCTTGAAAGATACAAATTACCAAACCACACACAAAAAGAAATAGATAATCTGAATAGCCCCATACTATGGTCTGAATGTATCTCTCAAAATTCACGTGTTGGAAACTTAATCCCCAATGTAACAATGTTGGGAGGTAGGGCATTTGGGGAGGTGTTTAGGTCATGAGGGCCCTGCCCTCATGAATAAATTAATGCTTTTTTAAAAGGGTGTGGCGGAGGGAATTTGGTCCTTTATGCCCTTCCATCTTCTGCCATGTGAGGGCACAGTGTTCCTCCCCTCCAAAGGATGTAGTAACAAGGCACCATCTTGGAAGCAGAGAGCTGTCCTCACCAGTCAGCTAAACCCATCCTCAACTTAATCTTGAACTCCCCAGCTTCCAAAATTGTGAGAAATAAATTTCTGGTTTTATAAATTACTCAGCCTGTGGTATTTTGTTATAGCAGCACCCCATATCTATGAAAGAAATTGAATCAATAATTAATAAACTTTCATATAAGAAATCATCAAGCCGCTTGGTTTTCCCTGGTGAATTATACTATGTTTAAGAAAGAAATACCAATTCTTCACAATTTCTTCCAGAAAATAGAAGCAGAGAGAACACTTTCTAAATCATTCTGAGTCTAGCAGTATCCCAATACTAAGACTAGATAAAGTCATTGCAAGAAAATAAAATGGTAGACCAATATCTGTTATTCTTTCATAAACAATGATGCAAACAGCTGTCCAAAACATTAAATCAAATTCAACAATATATTAAAAAAATGATATACCATGACCAATTGGAATTTATTCCAGGTATACAAGTCTGGTTTAACATTTAAAAATTGATGTAATCCACTCTATCAACAAGCTAAAGAAAAAAATTCAAATGATTATTGCAATTGACATGGAGAAAGCATTTGACAAAATTTAGCACCCGTTTAGTATAAAAACTCTTGGCATATTAGCAAAAGAGGGATACTTCAACTTGATAAGGAACATCTACAAAAATCTTATTGCTAACATCATACTTGATGATGAGAAACTGGACACTTTTCTCCTAAGATTATGAATAAGCCGAGGACTTCCTCTCAACCACTCCTATTCAACACAAACTGAAATTTGTAAATTCATAAGTAGTGGAATAAAAGAAACAAAAGAAGTAAAATGTACAGTGATTGGAAAGGAATATATAAAACTCTCATTATTTTCAGATGGCATGATTGCTATGTAAAAAACCCCAATGAATGTACACACACAAATTCCTTCAACTAATAACAAGTATAGCGTAGTCATATAATAAAAAAAATTAATGTATAAAGTCTAGCACTTTCTCATGTACCAGTGATGACTAATCTGAAGTTTAACAGCAACAAAATCCATTCATAGTAGGATAAAAAGCAAGTGAAGTACTTAGTGTTTCAGGTCATCTGAAGATCCAGCATGGATACTCACATCAAATTTGTTTTGGACAATGTCAAGATTTACACAGCAAACAAAATAGTATGAAAAATTTTATTATTCACATAATGAGGCTTTCTGTGGAGAGCAGCGCAGGCATCCCAATCAAGTCCAAAAATGGCTTGAGAATGCAGGAAAAGAAGATTGGCTTGGCTGAGGTGATGGTTCCCGTTTGTGGGTTGGGCTTCAACTTACATGGTTCGCATCTCTCACCAGCAATGAAGGAGGAAGCACTCAGGCTTTTTTATCAGCTTTCTTATATGTGGGGTAGAATGGGAATAGGGTGAGGTGAGGCTTAAAAGATGTCAG